>NC_058408.1:49573243-49599210 GCF_002201575.2 Neomonachus schauinslandi
TTCCTTCCTTCCAATTCAGTCAAAAAACCAACAGGCAGGCCTGTGCAGGGGAGTGAACTAGGAAGGATCTGAATCCATGTAAGGTAGGTGGTCGAGTATGACGGCAGTCCAGGGGAGTCAGGAAATTGGTTACATACAGGGGGATTTAGCCAATAAGTAAATATATTAAGGATAACAGGAGCTAAATTTCCCATGGTCAAAGAGGGGAATTATAAACATGGAAAGAACAAAAGCTAGTGTGGCCTTAAGATTAGAAGTATGAACTCATGTTTCTAAATAGAGATAGAGAAATAGAAGGACAGACAGACAGAAAGATGGACAGGTTGACAGATGAACAGATAGGGAGATAGATAGATGTTTGATAGATATAAAAGTGTGTGCTAAATATAATATGATATTCTGGATTGGATTCTGGAATAGAAAAAAGATATTAGTAGAAAACTGATGTAATCTAAATAAACTTTGTAGTTTAATTACTAGTGTTGCACCCATGTTAATTTCTTATTTTTGACAAATGTACCATGGTTACAAGATATTAAAATTAGGGGAAGCTTGGTGAAGGATACACAGGAAGCCTGTGCTCTAACTCTTCTATAAATCTAAAATTATTCCAAAATAAAATATATTTTTTAAAGGTTTATTTATTTATTTGACAGAGAGATAGAGAGAGAGCACAAGTAGGCAGAGCGGTAGGCAGAGGGAGAGGGAGAAGCAGGCCCCCCACTGAGCAGGGAGCCTGATGACCTGAGCCGAAGGCAGACACTTAACCGACTGAGCTGACTGAGCCACCCAGGTGCCCTAAAATGTTTATTTAAAATTAAAGTGTATATATGCATACACTCACACACTAATACATTCCCTTGTTTATGACACATACACACACACACAAGCCAACTCTCCCTGTTCTGTCCACCACACATACGTCTAGTAGGGCTCACCTCACTTTAAGGTCTTGATTTCTAAGTCCTGTTCTCCACCAAAAGGAATCAGGGATCCTCGGAGAAATGAATGATTACAGCCTATGGCAGTTAAAGTGTAACATGAACTTGTAACCTCTTTTTATGACAGAAACATTGGTGTCCTGGCAAATTTTTAACAGCCAGCTCTCTGGAGGAATAAGTTCTGGTTGTAACATTTGCCAGCTTCCATGGTGTAAATATTCACAACATGCCTGATTTCAAGCTACCAACTTGATGTTAATGACACACATTTCCTGAAAAATTTGCAGTGGGCTCCTCTAAGCCAATGTAAGCCAGCTCCAGCTTGAAAAGGTTCCCTTCATCGATTCTGGGACAATCTGAACATCAGAATAAATATTGGTAGTAATGGATTATATACCTTTGAGTAAATAAGAATCTATGAGGCCACATTATTTACACATACATACACCCACACTACAGGGTCGGGGGGCAGGGGGAGCTTTTTCTTGAATAGAATGCCAACTAATAAATGAAGAGAAAAATGACGGAATTAGAAAATCAGCATTTAGGAATTATCACAGTGATAATCCATTCAGGCAAGAAACATAAATCAGTGCTAAACTGTGAAATACCCCAGTCTTCATCAAAGGAGAATATGTCACAGTCTCAGAATATCTTCCTTTAAATACTTACTAATTATACAAAGAAAAAAAAAACTTTACGGTGGACAGCCTGACAACCACCATCTTACCCTAGTGATCCAAATTCACATCACCAGAATTTAGACAAAGAGAAATCACGTGAGATCACATCACTTCTCTCATACTCCAGGCAAAAAATCCTAACTTGAGTTCAACATGAGGAAACATCACACAATCTAAATGGAGAGATATCCTACAAAATAACAAGCCAGTAATCTTCAAAAATGTTAAGGTCACCAAGGTCAGAGAATGACTGAGGACCTAATTGTTCCAGACTGAAGGGCACTGAAGAAAGACATGGCAAGTATGAGCAATGTACAATCCTGGGTTGGATCTTTTGTTATAAAAGACATTATTGGGTCAGTTGTGAAACTTCAATGGAGTCTCTGGATAAAGGGCGTATGGGAGTTCTTTGTACTCCTGTATGACTTTTTTATGAGATTGAAATTATTTCCTTGTACAAAGGAAAAAAGAAAAAAGAAAGTCATACATGATTACACAGCTCATGCAGCCAACATTGAAATCATTGTTGTTTTAGCTCTGACACCAGTGTTATTTACCAATCCATGATTTGAAAATATGTTTGTCTATTGAGTTACAGAGGGTTACGTAAGATAGAGACAGATCCTTGTTTAAGACAGTGGAACCTGATCCTTTACATCTTAGAAGATACAACTAGAGATTTGTTACGTGTGGCTATATCCAGCAATGACCAATAAAAATATAATGCAAGCTACACAGATATTGTAAATTTATTATCAGCTAAATTAAAAAGATAAAACGAAGTAGATGCAGTTAATTTTAGTAATATATTTTATTTAACGTAGTGAATCCAAGGTAATGTCATTTGAAGTAACTTTGTGTGGTCACAGTAACTATACTTTTCATGGTGAACATTTCATAATGTGTGTAATTGTCAAATCACTATGCCATACACCTGAAACTAATTTATATTAGTATGGCAACTGTACCTCAACTAAAAAATAAAATAAAAACACAAAATTTTGTCATTTGAACAGGTACTTAATTTAAGAAAATTATTACCCAGATATTTTCTGTTTTTTCACACTGATTTCTGAAATCTAGGGTATATTTACACTTAGAGCCTACCTCAATGTTTAATTTTTCATCAGAAATACTTGATTCTTTGTTTATATTTGAAATAATTTACAGTTGAAAAAAGAAATCAGATATCCAGCTTATTCCAAGCATACTTAAATTTTTTTCTGATAATCGAATTGAGTGTAAGTTTTGAAACTTAACTGAAACTAAAATTTCAAAATGTAGTTTCTTAGTTGCACGAGTCACATATTAAGTGCCCGGTAGCCACATGCAGCTCACAGCTACCATATTGGACAGCACAGGGCTGGAGAGATCCACAATTCACCTGCTCCTCTCTATCCCCATACATGCCCTTTGCTCACACCATTCCCATGTATAGAGATGCACTGTGACTTTATATGGAGTGGGATACTCTTTTCATTTTGTTGCCGTGAGCATAAAGACTTTGAGTGAAGCATGGTTCCACACAAATGAAAGGACCAGAGGTTCTGGTTCCTGGTTTTCTACCTCTAACTCCTAAGTTAGTCTCCCTTAAATCATGGCTGCCTCTGGACTAGCACTTAGGTGAATAAACAGGGGAAATACATAGCAGAATGGTGCCGCAAAGGAAAGTTCTTTACAACTGAGAAGCATTAGACAGACATTCATCGTTCAGTTTATTTTTATTATTAGAAGCCAAAAGCAGTAGACATTGCCATCACAAAGATTTTAAACAAGTGCATATATTTGTTACTTTGATTTCTCCATAGTAATCATAAAAAGATGCACTACTCTTTTCCAAGCAACCCTCTCACACACCTGCCCTGCAGAATGAATGAGAAAGTATCTGCAAAGCTGTGCTCTCCCGAGAGAGGAGTGTTGCAAGTACATTTAGATCGGTACTTGTTGCCAAGTGCTGCAATCATGGATGCATTTTCTTTGCTTTATGATTTTATGTATTTCTAAGTTTTCTACAAAACAATGCATTATTTTTGTAATCAGGAAAAAAACCCTTTTTCTAATTAAAAAATAATTTAAGATATGAGGAGTACTGTTCTATCTCTATTTTCCCCATCATCTATACGACGGAGCAAGACTTGAGTCAGTCATTCTGGCTGCAGAGCTTCAGCCACCAACTGAACAGCTGGTCAGATAATCCTTCCAGTTCCAACCATCTCAGCTGCTCACACTTGGTTGCTCCACTTGTGTGAGGCGGAGCTGGGGTTTAGTGGAAACAAACAGAAACAATTCATCACACTCATTCACAAATGTCGCTCCTTCAGGCTCCTTCAGCTCTCTCCCTGCCCCGCCATCCTTGACACTTGGCCAAGTCTAGAGCCTTGTGCTTATTCAGTCCTTGGCCAGGCTGCCCAGGGGGGTGGCCCAGGCAGATCCTCGAACTGACACTGGTGATTCAGCAGGATGGGGCTTTCTGTCTCACTCCATCCATCCTCGCTCTCTCCCCTAATGAGCGGCCCAAAGGCTGAAACTGCCCTCCTGACATCGCAGCTGGCCAGGAGGACCTGGGGAGCAATTACTCAGATGCTTTCTGGGCTTCTTGTCCCCTGAAGTTTCAATTACAGATGCTCTCTGTTCTTGTGTTTTGGTTTTTTTCATCCCCACTGAGAACCCTCCCCTCCCCCATAGGGGCCACTCCCTGCCATGGGGCAGATTGTCCCTGCAAACACCGGACACACCATGTACCCCATAGTCGAAGCGCATGGCTTCCTGTGTTGTTGAGCAGAACACAACCTGTGCAATCATATCTGAGGCCCCGCCATGGCCTCCGTTTTCTCTGAACCTCCGTGATGACAGTGTGGTCACCCTCTTGGTGATGCAGCACAGTTGTGAAGTGGTAGACAGCATATGCAAGAAAAGACCCAACAGGCAAAGAGGAACAGAGGTAAGCTTGTCTGACCACGTAGGACATCTCTGAGTACCATCAACACTCCCCCAGAGTAGAGTCCCCTGAGGTGGCCTGACAGGCTTAAAACATGTGAGGCCATGACACAAAAAGGGAGTGTTGGGGAGGAGGGGCTGGGGAGGAGTGCACACAGTTTATAGATTTGGTACCCGGGAGCTCTCTCTGGAGGGTAGTGAGCACCAGTTAGCAGGTTGTAACTGCCACCGCAACGGGTACGGAGGGAATGGTTAAGTGTACTCCTTAAAATACTTATCTTCCCATTTTCATTTTTGGTTCACTCACAGACACAAAGTGATTCCCCTCCCACCCCCCAAAAAATGCCTTTCAACATTGTTCTTGAACCTACCCACACGTAGCCCCACCCCCTGTTCCAGGAATCACTGAGCTTGACTTCTGCAAGACCCACAGCTACTGTCCACTCTCCAAACCAGAGGGACCTTCCGGTACCTGTAGCTAATACCCACTGACTAGTAACTGGGTTCCAGACAATGTTCTCACTGCTTTACGTACAGTCTCACTAGATCCGCAGGACAATAAATGGCATCACGTTCTATTGTCATTTTACCTTTATGGATGAGGAAATGAGGAGCTAAAGAGATGAAGTAATTTGTCAAGGTCCCAGAGTTTTATGGCCGGGGTTGTCTGGATCCAGAGCCAGGCTGTAGCCACTCGGTTCTACCCTCCTCAGTCTAGTTCTCCCTCATCACCCTGGCTTCTTCACACTTTCGGGCGCGGCCGGACTCTCCCGCCCCACTTCTCTCTCCCTTTGCCTCTGTCTGGTCTGCCTTCTCTAGCTTTTGCTGCCTCCCCTCCAAAAGCAGCTTCCAGACCCACCCCTCACTCATACCACCCTCCATCCATTCATCACGGGCCTGTTCCCTCAGCCTTGCCCATCGGGGAAAGGAACCAACCAGGAAAAAACTGTAATGATCCTGATAGAGAAAAATCCCAGGAAGACGGCTACCACATCAGCTACTAACATCTGGAATTCTAGACATGTGGAAAGGCCCCTTGTTTCATAGAGGCAGAGCCGGAGTCCAGAGTATAGTTACAAGGTTGAGGCTTATGTGGCCAGGTAAGGGTGACCTGGGATTAGAATCTAGGCAGGTTTCTGCCACCCAGCCCAGAGACCCTTCATTGAGCCCCACTCTTCCGACAAGACTATGGTTCTAACAAAAATATGAGGGACCCATTATCCCCACAGGACTTCCACATGCTCACCCATACATATCCAGATCCCAGGGTGACATTTATTTTCAGCAGCCCACTCTTCCCCTTCAATCCTCAGAAGCAGGCTCTGCTTCTGTATCCTTCATTTCTACCCTCCCTTTGTCTTAGGCTCTGAGTTTCCTCCGAGCCTGTCTTCTGTCTACCTGCCCACCTGCGATCTTGGTTTTTCCAAGCTGTTAGCCCTCTGGCTCTAGGTAACATCTTTATTCTTCTATAGGGTTGTTTTCAGCAGGACACAAAGGCCATTAGTAAATCAATAACGCTTTATTTAGAAAAGGCGGTGGGGGGGGGGAGAGGAAGAGACCTGAAGTTTTTAATTCAGATCTAGCAACTCCTGGGGCATTATCAGGAGCATTCTAAAATTAGGCCTTTGAAAAGCATGACGCTGCAGCTGTTGGAACTTGATAGCTTCCTGCCCATAAACGGGAGCAGCTTGCTATGGGTGGGATCATTAGCAGAATTCTCCGTCCCCTGCGGTCGATATGGCTTCCTCTGACTCTAATGCTATATACATCGTCTATTGCTTTGGAGCTCTTTGTGTTATTCTTGCCTCCTTTCCTCCTCTCCATTCATCACTTTCCTGGGCTCCACATATGGCCTTTTTCTTCTTTCTAGGAATCTTTGCATTTCCATATATCAATGTGTTTCCATCCAATGCAGCAATACTTCCGCCAGTGCATAGTCTCATTTATCGATGGAACCACGTTGAGCATCCATAAGCACGTACCTTTCTGATAGGTTTACGAAGATGATCCTCCAAAAGTCAGCACATGCCCTAGGACCCATTATGCTTCCTCCAACCTTTGAGGACTCCTGTCTTTGTTCTGTCCTTACTCCTGTTCCAGTCTGTCTACAGGCAGAAAACAGACATAGATCTCCAGACAAATGTGTGAATGGGGCAAGAGAGGTGATGGCATGACCACACACTTTAAGGCCAATGCCATGATGTCTAAAATAATACACTTAAGATTTGACCATATAACATTGGAATTCTACATTTCCTTTGATCTAGCAAGTCTACATCTAGACAATTATTTTGAAGATGTACACAATGATTCAGCTACAAGGATGTTTATTGGTTGACCACAGGGAAGAGAAAAACTGAGAGCTATTTACGTTTCCAAAGTATATTAATTACCTATTACTGTGTAGTAAAACTTAGTGGCTGAAAATAATAATAATAAAAAAAAAACATTTACTATCTCACACAATTTCTGTGGGTTGGGAATTTGGGTGGTTCTGGCTCTGGGTCTCTTAGGAGGTGGCAGTCATGATGTTGGCTAGGGCTCCAGGCATCTGAAGATTTGGGGATAGAAGATCCATGTCTAAGTTGGTTCACTCTCAAGGCTGGCAGGTGGGTGCTGGCTTTCAGAAGGAGGTCTCCACTCCTCTTCACATGGACCTCTCCAAAGGACAGCTTGAGTATCCTCACAACATGGAAGCTGGCTTCCCTTGGAGTGGGTGATCCAAAAGAGAGCAAAGCGGAAGCTGTAAAGACTTTTATGACCTAGCCATAGGAGTCATACACCACGATTTCTGTCGTATTTATTGCTCATGTAGACCAAACCTGATACTCTGGGGGAGGGGACTACACAAGGGTATAGATACCAGGAACTGAGAATCACTGAAGGCCATCTTTCTTGAAGGCTGGCTACCACTTATGGGGAAAAGACTTCGCCAAGAGAAGGAGCCCAGAATTCTTTGTACTGTGAGTTTGAGAGAAGAACAAAGCTGGTCTGGCCCTGTTGGTTCTAGACATCTTTGTTTTTGCCAGGTGTCTGCATGCAGCGGATGTGCATTCTGCCTGCTCTCTGTCATCCAATAAACTCAGCACAGCAGGCTCTGCTTCTGTGGTACGGCAGTCAGCTTGGAGGGGGAGCGATGGGAGGGCTTGTGTATCGAAGCCTGATTTAGTTCCAGATCTAGGTCATATTCTCTACTTATCTCTTTCAAAAACGAAGCTCCTCTTTACCTGTGTCTTATTCCTCAATTGATTCCCAAGTTCTGAGTGCTTTTTATTGACCCATCACATTCCCAAGTGTGTTTTTTATTTTAAAATGTGATCCTTATAATAGTGGAAAATTCAAAACACCTAAATGATGTAGAATAGACGGTTTGGGCAAATTATGGCATAGGCATATAATTCAATACAATGCAATCATTTCAAAGTATGCTGTATACAAATATTTAATGATACAGAAAATTATTTAAGATTTATTAAGAATACAGGATATAAAACAGTATGCAAGTTATTTTTCTGTTAAAAACAATGTATATCTGCTTAAAAAAGAATTCTAGGGTGCATACACACACACACACACACACACAAATACCAATTGTAGTTATCATCAGCTGGTAGGTTTATGGGGTAGTTAAAATTTCCTTTCTTTTGGCTAATCTGTTTTTCCTAAATTTCCTGCCTTTTATACTCATTACCTCCATAGTGAGGAAAAAAGGAGAAAAAGTTTGCAGATGCTAGTTCTGGGGTTCAATTAAAAGTAATTAGAGTTTTCTAGCATCCTTTACTGGAGAGAGTCAGGCATTCCCAGGCTGACTCCCAGCCCACTTCCACAAGTTCATTTGACACCACTAACTGATGCCTCTTTCATAAACATGCTCTTTTCTTGGCTTCCTTGACCCCACACTTTCTGTTTTTGTTTTTTTTTCTGCTTTCTCTGTGGCCACTACTTGCAGACTCATACTCTTATACCAAGTGATTAAATGCTGGAGTTTCTCAAATCTCAGTTCCAGGCCTTTATCCCTTTTCCCTGTATGCTCTACCCTGAGTGGCCTCACCCACATTCATGGCTACACAAGGCAGTTCCCCATAGATCATAAGAAATTCATGCCTCAAGCCCAGGCTTCCCACATGAGCTCATATGATTGTGTATACAACCTGAGTACTTTAACTGATGTCTCCAAACTTTCTCAAGTCAGTAAGTCCAAAATCAGCCTCATGATCTTAAGTGGTTTCTTATCAAAATGAAAGGCAAAACAATCCATCTGTTCTTGTGGTTCTCAATCCTGGTTACACATTGGAATCATCCGGAAAGTCTTTTAAAAAATACCAACGCCTGAACTCCTAAAGGTTCTGATTTAAAAAACGTGGGGTCAGGCCCTGGAGTGAGTATTTTTTAAAAGCTCCTTCAAAGGATTTTAATGAGTAGACAGTGTTAAGTGCCACTGATCTACTCATTCAATAGAAACCTCATAGTAATTTTGGTATCTTCCTTTTTCTTGTCCCTGAAGTATAACCCATCACTAAATCCTATCAATTTGACTTCTAAAATACTGCTCAAAGTTAACCAGAAGTCTTTGTTCTCATTGCCACCACCTTAATCTAAACTATTATTTCTCATCTGGACTTCCAATGCATTCTGCATAATGCATCAGATCTGAACATGTCATCTCTTTTCCTTCCCTAAGGTTGGCCCCCAGTGAGTCAGAGCCTTGGATAATTCCCTCCTCTTGAGTACAGGAAGAACCGGTAGCTTGCTTCTAACCAATAGAATGCAGCAACAATGATGGGATGTCACTCTTACGGTTATACTATATTATGGAAGACTCCATTTTAGCAGACTGCAAAGAGAGATTCTCTTGCTGGCCTTGAGGAAGCAACAACCGAACTGCCTATGAAGAGGGGCCATGTGGCAGTGGCTTGTGGACAGCCTCCAGGACAGTTGACAGCCAGTACAAAGCTGTGCCCTCAGACCTATAACTGTAAGGAAATGAATTCTGCCAACAAGCTTCAAGGTCTTAAAGGTGGATTCTTCCTTAGTTGAGCTCCCAGTGACAATGAAGCCTGGCCAACCCCTTGACTGCAGCCACGTGGGGCCCTGAGCAAAGGATCTAGCTAAGCCGTTCACAGACTCCTGACTCATGGGAACTGTGAGATAATTAATGTGAGTTGGTTTAAGTCACTAGATTTGTGCTAATTTGTTATGCAGCTATAGAAAACTAATAGACCTCCTGATTCTCAACCCCCACACACATCAATCATTCACTGGCTTGCCATCACTCTATCCATGAATGATCTGGTTCCTCCCGCCTCTCCAAACTCATACGTTCTACCTTGCTCTGTGCACCAGCCATGTAGACCCTCTTTAAGGGCCTTGGAGGAGTCTAATACCCTTCAACCACAGGGCATTTGCTCCTCAGGTTGCCTCTGTGGGAGCAAATGTCCTTGAGGGCTCTGTTCACCTATCATTTACTCAACTCACTTCTTCAAGGAAGCCTTCCTTAAATCTCCCTATCAGGGTCAAATTCCCGATTACAGCCACCTATAACACTGTCTCTCTTTTACCCATAAAACTTGCCAACTATAATTTTATATATTTGTCTGGATCATTATTTGATCACAGCAAGTCTCCCTTACTAGTCTGTAAGTTCCATGAAGGTTGCGTTATTACTTGTTCTGTCTTCTCATTTTAACCCTGGTATTTAACATATTACCTAATATTTAAAATGTTCCTTGAATGAATGAATGAATGAATGAAAAGTGAATGGGATATGGCTTTTGTGTCCCACTTCACCCCAGCACATTCAGATTTGAGCACTTGCTCTCACTTCATCTCAATGGATCCAGGTTAGATGAAAGTTTATAAGCCTAGGCTTCAGGAGAAACAAACTACAACCAGCCAAATATTCAACAACTTTTACTCTTCAAGCAAAGTATTTTTAACAGCAACCAACTATATGTAAGGCTATGTGTTAATTATATGTGGGCTGCCAAGACGTACAATGCAAAATCTCTGACTTTCCTTAACAAGCAAGGACGCATATTAGGGTCTCAAGAGAAAACTAAAGAAACCGTCTCTTATTCAAGAAACAGTCCTTTATGATACAGCTGAGGAAGCTGAAATTGCCAGAAGAATATTGTTAAAGCCCATCCTAATAAAAGGAGGGACAAGTTAGGAGAAGATTAACGAAGGGCACATTGCAAGTTTAAGCTTCTAGAACTCTTGAATGTACAAGTTCTATTCAGCACCCATTTTATAAACTATGAGTCACAATAAATCCTATTTTTATATCTTACATTTATTCCACAAAATATTGACTAATTCCTACATGCTAAGCACTAGTCAACTACTTCTTTAATTTACATTCTAGTGGGATAGGGTCCAGACTGTAAACCTGTCAATAATTAAATATATAATGGATCAAGTGGTAGCCATTCCATGAAGAAGCATACAGCAAGGCAAGGGGATAGACAGCAACAGTGGGTGGGAGGTGAGGGGTGCTGTTTTATATCAGGTATTCAAGTAAGAGGTATATTTGAGCACAGACTCAATGCAAGTGACATGGGAACATTAGGAGGGCATTTGGAGGATAAAAGCACACCAGGCTGAGGGAGGAGTGTGTGTAGGCAGGAGCTTGCTTTGCCAGCTCGAGGAACAGCAAAGAGGCTGGCATGGCATGAGGGAGTGAGGAGGTAGGAGAAAATGGGGTCAGGTAGGTAGCAAGCAACCAGATTCTAAAAGATCTATTCTATAAGGTGTGAGCTTTACCTGAGAGCAACGTGATGCTGTAGTAGGTTGGCTCAGGCTGCTCTTTGGAGACAAGAATCTATCTAGAATGCCAAGGGTGGAGGAGAAACTAGGTGAGGTCAGAGGTCAGACAACGGACCCGGTAGAAGATGCGGTGCCTTGGTCTCAAGAGGTGGCTGGGGGGAGATGGTGAAGAATGGTCAAATTCTCTACATCACAGGTGGAGCATCTGCTGAGGTATTGGCTGGGAGCATAAGGGAAAGACTAGTCGGCCATACCCTAGAATTCAGTGCATTTTGTTTTGAAAGAAGACACCCTTCAATCTCTTTCCTGCCCTGCTTTCATACATCATCATCAACAAAACAATCCTGGGATAGGCCTGAATCCCAAATTGCTCAGCCTAAATATGATTTTAAGAATTAGAATGCCAAGAAGCACTTTTTACCCAGAATATGCTGTCCTTTTTTTGTATCTCCACTGAAGGAAGAGAGAAAGCGTTTTGGCTGGAACATGATGGGGTCCACTTGGAGACAAAGGAAATCCAGATCAGATGCTATGAGTAAGTAAAAATGAGTCCTTAAAATAACCCTCAATTCCAATCTGCCTGGGACATTTGGGGAGGGCTGGTGGCCCTCCAGTCTCCTCTCGTCTCTACGATTTGGGCCTCAGAAGGAGCTGATTATCAAAATTATCAGATAATCCTCCTCCTTCTCCAGAGCAAGCTGGGCTCATGCTCTGCAAAGTTGCCCTTAAAAAGTCAAACAAAAACTGTTCCAATACATGTGGCCAAAGTTGGAAATCCAAACCATCACCCTGCTGCAAATAGATCATTGATTTTCCTCAAGTTTGGCCTACAGCTGCTGTTAGAGAACTATCATACTGCCCAGTTTGAAAGTTTACGACTTCAACTATTTGGGAGCAATAAGGTATAAAGGTGGAAGATCTTTACATATGCTTACCCCACCTCTACCCCATGTTGCAATAAGGAAAATATCCAAGGGTGTTTTCTTTCCCTAAAATATTGCCTCAGGGATGAAAATAGAATATAACATCTGTGTCTATGTGAGCTTATGTGTATGGTGTGTGATTGTGTATCTACAAGAATGTATGTTTTCAGGATTAGGAGGGGAGAGGGCAGATACGAAAAATGAGAGAGAAAAAAATAAAATTCGTCTTTCTCTTGACTCTCAGAATCTCCTAATTGCCAAACTTAAAGGGCATTTTGCAGGGCTAACCTGACTTTTCTAACAGCATGTGACACTGAGGTCACTCCCCTTGCTAAAATGTATCCTGTCGTTCCACAGCTGTTGGATGGCTGAGCACCTATTACGTGTCAGGAAGGACTGGGGGTACGATGAGGGATGAAGAATCTGCTTCTTCATGATCAGGGACTCTCTTCCAGTGTCCTTTGGGGGCTAGTCCCTCTATGCCCCTACCCCTTCCTTGCCCATCCTTTAAACACAGTAGGCCCCAGCCTGCCATTCTTGGAGGACTTTACCCCTCATTCCCAAGGTTCCTGAACCTCCACACTCTTCCCGGTTACCCATACAGCAATGCCACCCAAATTTACAAACGTGAGCTCCAGACCTGCACATGCGTGTGTGTGCACGCAACACGTGCGTGTGTGATCATCACTGGGTTTGTTAAAAGGCTAAATAGGCATTGCATGCTGTCTGCGACAAGAAAAATAATACAGAGGTTTGAGGAAAACATTCATTCTGCCTTCCCTCTCTAGTTGCTCTGAATAAGAAATGTCAACAGCTTAGTGCGTGTCTTCCACAATTTTCTCCCATCCATGCTCATATAAATCTATATGTGAGTCTGTTTATATGTGACATATATATATACATTTGTATATCTGTATATACATTTTCTTATATAAATTTTCCACAGACATCTTAATCTCAGTGCATCTTATATTTAGAATTTAGACCCAAATTTCCATGACCTGAGTTCATGTTTGCTTTGCTTTGAACTGGAAACAAGCAACAGTTTCCTAACTCATCAATCTAGCCCCTAAATCACCATACTCGTATCCATCCTTTTCTCCTCTAATAGTGACCGTTCTAAAATGCAAATCTGATCTGCTTAATATCCTTCAGTGGCTTCTCACTGCTCACACGAGAACGTTTGAACACCTTTCCCTTGAATAAAGGGCGTTTAGGATCCGACTTCAATCTCTCTAACTTTAGTTTTTGTCACAATGCACACTCCATCACATGCCCCTCATCCAACACCTTATTCCCCCATCCTACTCACCTATGCTTCCGGCATATTCCATGCTTTCTCCTGTCTCTGCTCCTCTGCATGTGCTCTGCCCTCTTCCTGGGTGAGCATATGCATTAGTTAGCTAGGTCCACTATAACAAAATATCACAGAGTGGATGGCTTAAACAACAGAAATTTGTTTTCTCCCACTTCTGGAGGCTGGAAGTCTGAGATCAGGGTGCCAGCACAATTGGGTTCTGTTGAGAACTCCCTTCCTGACTTACAGATGGCCACCTTTTGCCACATGGCTGGGCGGGGGAGGGGGGGGCCGAGATCTTTCTCTCTTCTTCTTGTAAGGACATAGCTCTTGGTATAGGGGCTCCACCCTTATGACTTCATTTCATCTTAATTAGCTCCTAAGGATCCTTTCTCCAGATATAGTCACATTGGGGTGAGGGCTTCAACCTGTGAATTGGGGGAAGATTTTCCCTTCTTCTCAGCACAGAAGTTAAGAGTGGGGACTTTGAGCCAGACTGCCTGGGTCTGAATCCCTCCTTCTGCCATTTGGTCTCGGAGCGACTTTGAGCAGGTTATTAACATATCTGTGTTTTGGATAGAGGAGAATCAGAATCAACTGAAGGGCTTATTAAAACAGGCTACTAAAGCCCACCCAGCTGTTTCCGAATCAGTAGGTCTGGGGTAGGTGGTGGGGGGAGGTGGGAATTGAGAACTTGCAGTTCTGACCAGGTCCCTAGTGATGATGCCACTGTCCTTGGAGAGATCACATTTGGAGACCCACTTCCCTACAATAAAATGGGGCTAATATTAGTACCTGCCTCCTAGCTTTGTCATTGCAATGATTAGATGAGTTACAGGGTAAAGTGTTCAGAGCAGTGCCTGTTTATGCTAACTGTCCAATAAATATTAGCTGTCACTATTATCCTCTGCCTGGCAAAACTGTACATTTGTCATCACTCATATTAAATTTCCCATTTGAAGAGCTTTCCTAATATTTCCTGGTAGAATCTGTAGTCTTACACCTATATCTCCCTACCCCATTATAGAACTTACCGCACAAAATTGTAACTGCTTACACCCTACACGAAAGCCTATGTCTTCCATGGACCGAACTGCTTAAGGATGGGAACTTTGTGTTATTGACCCTTGATTTCCCAGGATATGTGGGACAGACAGCAGCTGCCCAATGACTATATTTTGATGGAAGAAATTAGTGCAGAGTCTCCTGTATCGATGAGTGTACATACGGCGTGGACCGGACTCAGGAAGGGCAGTTGTCCTGTTGTCATTTTGATGCTCACGTAAACTCTAACGTACGAGGTTTCCTCTTTTGGCGGTGGTTCTCAGTTCTGACCACACGTTTTACACCAAGCTGACAGCTGGGCCCCTCCCCAGACTAATCAGTATAGTGGCTCTGGGTCTAGGGCCCCCGGGGCACTAAGTTTTCCAAGTTCATCAGGTGATTCTAATGTATAACTAGGGCTGAAAACAACTGGACCAGCAGAAGGCAATCTATTAAAATGTGCATCTCCTTCAACATTAGCAGTCTTCTACTCCGGACAATACATTTGTTTCTCTTATCCCAATATAAATTGCCAGCTTTGAACAGTTGTGAAAAGGGGTAAATAGAGAAATTAGCATTTATAGAGCACTTTATAGTGTTCAAAGCACTTTCATACACAGTGTGTCATCAAAATCTTAAAATAACCCAGTGAGGAAGGTATCATTATTCTTTACAAATGCTTTCAGGCAACAGCCCGGCAGGGGCGGGGGGTACACACCAAGCCGTCTTAAAAGAAGCAACAAATCAGCAAGATGCCATCTGCCGGATTTTTTGCTCTTGGCCTATCCGTTACCGGCAATGCTACCTACAGGCCATCTTTGCTACTCATCCGGGATTTGGATTCCAAAGACTTTTTCCCCATTTGGCTTTGGCATACTGTGTTCCACGGCTGGTCAAGACTTCTGTTTTGCCCCTTGTCATCCCTAGGTTGGCTCGGCTCTTTGCCAGCCGCTTTTGAAGACCTGACTCCCTCTTGCTCATAGGCACTGGTGTCGGCTTGACTTCACTCTGCCCCCTGGGAGCGTCCCACAATTTGCCCAATCTTATGGCTAAGGAAACTTAGGGCCAGAGGAGTTACATGACTTGCCTAGATGGCACGGTGAGTGGCAGGACTGGGATTCAAACCCAGATGAAGTAAGAAAGAACTAAGGAGGGGGGCACCTGGGTGGCTCAGTCGGTTAAGCGACTGCCTTCGGCTCAGGTCATGATCCTGGAGTCCCGGGATCGAGTCCCGCATCGGGCTCCCTGCTCGGCAGGGAGTCTGCTTCTCCCTCTGACCCTCCCCCTCTCATGTGCTCTCTCTCTCTCATTCTCTCTGTCTCAAATAAATAAAAAAAAAAATCTTTAAGAAAGAACTCAGGAGGACTAGGTGCTTTGAGGTGGGAGTGGGCAGGGAACAGGGAGAAGGACACGGGGAGGAAAGAGAGGGCCCTGCGTACACGTTCTGCCCCAGCACAAGTCTGTCCAGGGCCGCTTCCGAGCTGGTGGGCATAAGACAAGACCGCAAAATAGGAACAACACTGTTTTAAAATGGGTGAAAGGAGTCAAAGGATAAAAAAGGTAAAAAAAGAAGTCAATTAGTTTGATGTCCAGCATAATAAAAGAATCACAATCACATAATAAAGCTAACTTTATTGAATGCTTATTTAGATATGGCTCTTGAATCCTCAAATGAGAAAATACCATCAGCCTAGAAATAAACATAGTAGAGGGACAGGTGAAAAGTAGAAAGAAAAAACGTCATCAAGGTGCACTGACACTTTTTCCACTTCAAAATCAAGGACAGGGTAAAAACAGAGAAAGTAGCAAAAACATAAAAATAAAAACATATGGAATAAAGCTGTTGCTAAAAGTGGTACCTGCCGGGGGAGGGGCCGCCTGGGTGGGTTGGTTAAGCTTCCGACTCTTGATCTCAGCTCAGGTCTTAATCTCAGGGTCTTGAGTTCAAGCCCTGTGTTGGGCTCCACAGTGGGTGTGGAGCCTAGATTGTTCAGAAGATTGTTACTTTGGGGGATGGATGCAACAGTTCTACTATGTTGCATTTAGGGGAGTGTTTAAATACATGCAATTAAAAAAATAATAAAATGACAGTGTCTGGTAGAGGCCCTTAATGGGCCATCAACTGAGTTATCGAGTTATGGTTGCATTTTTTAAAGAAAGGAAAATATTAGGGACCAGCCCTCTTTGTAAGGGTGAGTGTTGTTTTGTGACCTGTTGGAGTCGGTCATGCACGTGTGTGAGGACACTATCAGCAAGTGAAGTTCATTCCATACAATAGGAACACAAAAAAGCATGAAAACCAATGAAGTTGATGGATAAGTTTAAAGACATGAAATAGGGTTTAAATAAATAAGATAGTAACAATAGTTTGCTAAATACACTGGAATTTAAATCTCCAAAAAAGTATTTTGCTAATTAAAGAAGTCCCTTGGGTACACTGTTTTCTTCCAGGGAAGTGACAATGACCCAAAGATAATTTTCGGAAGTGCCTCCAAAACCTGAAGCACATTCTTGTAAATATAATTAATGGTGGCAAATATTTGTCCTGTGAGGGAATAATTTATGTTTAGATTAAAAGTCAGAACCAAATATGATGAATAAGAAAGAAGACCATACAGATGAGTGGGACTTGTTTGGGCAAACCTTGTGCTGTAAGCTCCTCGGGAATGGAGAGCGTTTCTTTATTTTATACTTGCAGGCTCTGCCATACTGCCTGGCATAGGATAAGTGACCTATTCACTTAGTGTTTGATTTGAAACAATGAGCAAATGAACCAATGAGTGGAAAATATTTTGCTATAGAGGTCCAAAAGGTGATATTTTTAAAAGAATACCCCCAAATACTCTAATTAGTAGGGAACCACTAGAGAGAGTTTTAAGCCTCTCAGGGAGACTAGAGGCTAATTCTGGGTCAGCCCCTATTGGGTAATGCAGGTGCTGGTGTATATGCTTCACACCCTCACACGTGTGTGCGTGAGCACACCCTCACACGTGTGTGCGTGAGCACATGCACACATGTGCACACACACGCTCATCACTTTATAGTCCTACCTTTTCTATCCTTATGCAATTATGTACAAGGCACCCCTATATGTATGGAAAGAAAGTTAAATCTTCTGAGTCATGGGTAGCTGTTCAGGAGAGAGGGGAAAATGAAGGCTTATTAAAATCAAAAGGGGATAGAAAGAGATTTGATACACTAAGTGGTTAGACACAAGGTTTTGCCTACAAATTAAGAATGTATCTCATCCCTAGTTCCTGATACCAGGCAAATGAGCATTTCTCGTCTTTGTGATCCTGTCCGTTCAAACAGTGGGTAGCCTGGGGAGGTGGAGTCTAGAACCCAGCCTAAGTTCCTCCCTCCAGACCTGGGTTCTCAGAAGCATATTATTGGAGGGATAGAACCCCACTATCTATCCTCTTTGAGTTGCGGGTGACCAAACAATGGCAAAGTAAAATATCCTGTTTATGAAAAGAAGTAGGCCTGAGATCATATTATAGAGACAGATTTGTAGGTTATTGAGAAGAATAGAAAATTTGCTTTCCTACCAGTTAGCTTAAAAATGTTATTGGGGGAAATCAAAACAAAAAAATCCTCTCCTGCCTCTCCTATTGAGTACTGTTGGGACATGAAGAATGTCAGTGTTACTCCTTTCCGCATGACATAAACAATCAGGTACACAACCAAACATCTCATAAATGTCATGAGCATCCTCTTCACGTGCCAACCTCCGTCTAGTCCTAATACCAGTATTTCTGTTTCAACAAGAGAGTGTGAAAGGCCAGGGTCACGGACTGGGAAGAATGGGATCCCAGCCTTTGCCAATGACTGGCTCTGTGACCTTGAGCAAGTGACCCCTGAGATTTGGTTGCCTCCCGAATAAAACAGGGTGATTAGAATGACCAGCGTGAGAGGAGTGGATCTCCTTCAATCACGCAGGCTGATACTTTGAAAATACAGTTTCACCCTGTGATGGGAAAGATAAGCCTAGAACAATACAAATCTGTAAATGCCCCAAAAAATGTCTGCTGAAAAGACCTTGCCTTTGTTGAGGGCACATCCTGGATATGGCAAGGTTCTCGCAGTTAAATTCTACCCGAGGCATGCTTTAGTGGCATGGTTCAAGTTCAAGAAGGACATACTTTTAACTCCTTCCCCATGAAAAGAGAGACAGATAAAGATTTTGTTAAATTGCCCAACAAGGAGAAAACTAAGAATTTCATGCAATTATATGGTTCCTGAAGGTTCTACTAATTGAATTACCATAGGCGTCTGTTGGGCATTCCTGGCCATGTCCCCTATAATTCCATTAATATTACCTCTGTGGATCCTATAAATGCCATTAACATAAGGCAGATATTTGCTTTCAATAAGATAACACAGATGATTTTGTCTAATTGTCTCCCTAATCCCTCCCCCTCACAGCCTGGGAAATCACTTGCAATTGCTCAAATCCAGGCATTTTTTATTAATGATCAAAACTGCTTTGGAAACATGAAAGTGTTGTTGAGGAGGTTTGGCTCCTTCCCTTCACCCATCACATGCTCTTGTCTTCTGACCGTGCTCTCGTCTTCCAGCAGGATGAAATGAACCATTCGTACTGAGATCCCGACATCAGATAGGGAGGAAGGAGAAGAGTGGACAGAGCCTGTCCCAGTCCTCACTACACCACCTGGGAACACAGGACTGATCTCTTGAGCGGTTTATGCCTCACAGCTTACATGGCTTTCCTCTTCCAGGTTTCTTCTACCCGACCCAGCAGTGGTGTGCTATAGGTTGAGTAGTTACATCCCCTGGAACAGGCTCGCTCTGCTGCCCCTGTATGGCTGGCTCCTACCATTCAGTTAAACCTGTTATTCTTGGGCTATTCAGTCTTGGATATTCCTAAATCTGGTGTGTTTTTAAGTTATTCAGGGTCTTTGCTTTTTTACCTTATGTTTTCCACTACCTGATTACTTACTCATTTCTGCATATTGGCTGAGCAGGGTAAAACCTGATTTCTTTTGCCCTTGCTCATTGCTCCAAAGAGATATTTATAGGAAGGCTTGGGTGAAATAAGTTTTATGTGTTCTGTGAATTGCATTTATTCGTGTTCCAACCCACCACTATAAATAATCCAAAGTTGAACCTCAGGTCAGCCTGTGGTCAGTGGTAGTATAAAACTTGAAAATCAGTTGTACCAGGGAGATGACTGATGTTCTTAATAAGAATAGAAGTTGGATGGGCTCATTTCCTCTCCACAAATCAACATATATATATAGACCCAGGCAGTGTAGCAAGGGGAAAAAAATTAAGTTAGACTGAGTTTGGGACCAGACGGCTTTCACAGTGGGCCTCTGTCATCTCACTTATATTTCTGCAAATCACTTTCCTCTTAGACTAATCCTTTGATAATTACCAGGCCCATGCCCCCACAGTCAAAGGGGGCCTGCATGGGCACAGAGAGGCATGAAGCCATGTACCGCTGGCCATCAATGAACGATTCCCAGTCTCTTGTCTCAGCTGCAAAAGGTTTACCCTTTCCATGTTAAGGGAGGTGCAAATCAAAACATTCTTAACTTTATGAGATTGGTGAGGAATCTCCATCAAAGGTGGGGAGTAATGAGAGGAAATGAGACCCCCTGTTATCTCTGTTCATAACAGAGCAATTATTAGAATAATTACTCCACTAGTGATCACGAATCCTACACTTAAACTTCTTTCTCCATTATTTTCATTATTCCAATTGATCGATGCCACTTTTAAACCTATTTGAAAGAAATATGGTCTCTCATTATAATCTTTTATTTGTTAATGGAAGATTAAGCCAAGGTATGTACCAAAGAAAATCTAAGAAGAAATACATATTTCATGTGACACAGAAAATAGATCTGATCTTTGTAAGGGCTAGCTGCTATAAATTTTTAGTTACAAAATATGCAGCTAGACAACTGCAAATTTTTGTGTTTCCAATCTGGGTTTCCTCTGTGTACATTCTAGGTGAAAGACACATGAATCAAATGAACCGGCTTCAGAAAGGGACTGCCAGGCCATTAAGTCCTATGTCCCCATGGCCTACTGTAGTTTGTCCCCATCCTCATACTCTCCAGAGTTTCATCCAGTTTCGTTTGAAATGTCTTAAGCAATGCATTTCCCAGAGGAAAAGGTCTGGGGAACAAAGCTTGCTGTTAGAAAGCCTTCCTGACATAAGCCCTCCTTGCTGCTCTTTGAAATTCAGCCCCAGAAATGCTCTATGCGCAAATTACTACTTGTTCCAATTAGGACACAAGTTTTGATAGGACTTTTTAGTGATAAGACCCTGGGTTAGTAAACTAGTGTTCTGTGGCTAAGAAGCCAATGGAGACATTATACTTTCGTGGAAGGATAATGCTCTCTGGACACATAATGACACAGCCAGGCCCCTCTGCAATATGAAGGTGTTGGGTCTACTCTTGACTCTTGAGGGAAACATTGGGCTTTTGCTCATTGGCTTGGGATGATACCCTAACAAGAGATAACATTTCTGGGCCAAGAAACTGTGCTAAACTCTGAATTACCTCACTTAGTCTTCACCATAGCCCCGTGAGGGAGATGCCGTGGTCATCAACATTGCCTGTATGAAGTTTCAATCTGGTAAGTGACTCACTCATGATCACATAACTAGTAGAGCCCAGAACTGAAACCAGGTCATCTGACTCTAGAGTTCTAAACACACCTTGGGTCCAAGCAGACAGACTGGAACCCCAAAGCTCACTCCCCATCCCATAAAACTACAGTTCATTAGTGAGGGAGGAACCCTCAGATGGTCTGGTCTGCCTATAGCTGCTTCAGAGGGGATCCACATGCTTTTCCTGACTGACTCCCACCAGGGGAAGAAAGAAAGGAGAGAACAGGAGCCTGCCAACCTTGACAGATGGCGTGTAGGCTGTTCTGGAGATGGGAAGAGAGAGATTTTTGCTGGCTGACAAAGAACAAGGGGAAAAGATTGGAGAGAAGTGTGACATAAGCAGAAAGAGCTAAACTTGAAATACATGTGGTGGAGAAGATTGAGGGATAGAGACTGATCTAGGACAGATGGGTAAACAGACTTAAAAGGACATTATTTTAAATGCCACATAACTCCAGTCAAGTGAGGAAAAGGGAGAGAGGAGACACAATCAGAAATGAGGTAATTAAGTTCCTCTCCAGGGTGTTTCTGTGGTCTCTCAATGGAAAGATTCAAAAGACCTGTGATTGGGTCCCTCCACTCCCACCCGCAAGCAGTTAAAGATCCGTGTTCATGTCCAAAGGAAACGTGTCCTAGTCAGGTCCCTCCACTCCCACCTGCAAGCAGTTAAAGATCCGTGTTCATGTCCAAAGGAAACGTGTCCTAGTCGTTCCAGTTTGGAGTCAGCCTTGCAGGAGAGTGAAAGATGGGAACCTTCTGAGGAAGTTTAAAATTGTATCATCAGTCCTATTCATCATCAACTGAGGTCCAGAAAGGGGACATTAAAGTGGAACGGAATCTCTGTTCAGTTGAAACTTACAGGTGAGCCACCTGTTACGAAGCTCCAAGGAGCCCTCCCGAATCTTGGCTGAGGGACCACTGATGGTATGATCAGTGTCCCAAATACTCTCCTTGTGTTTTCCCTCATAAGCCTAGCTTAAGTTATTTCTGCACACGACTTCACGTCAAGATGGTTTATTCATGAGATTGCCATAGGAGACAGGAGATAGACAACCTGCTTCTGTGGGGGTCTCTCTGGAGATTGGCAGTTACACAATATGTTACTTCATCAGGTTCTATGAGGACAAAACATCTCAATGTAGAGGCCTCTGTTTAAACTAATGATCGGTGCTGTGTAGGTCCCAATTTGAGAAGCATTTATAATGATAAAGTTGCTTGAAGAAAAAAAAAAACAAACAACCAAAGATTCTTCAGCACCAGACAGGACAGGTGTGCCTTAAGGAGAACAGATCAGTATCTGTGTCTGTTGGATCTGCAACAAGCCTGAAGTAATTTACCATCCTAAAGATAATTGACTATCATTGGCTGTGGTTCTTCTCAGGAAGACATCGGGGCAACCAAATTAATCATTCTGCCATCTCTCTATACATTCACTGTGGACAGGTGCTTGACCAGAGGCAGAACTGTCTTGGATCCCATTCTGGAAGGTTTGGTTACTAAAGAACCTGATTACCGAATGGACCTTGGGAGATAACAGAAAATCTTGCTGACTGTATCATAATAAAATTACTTTTTTCAGGTATTTTTATTCAGCTTCCTTAATAGAAGTTTTTGGTCATTTGTTTGGATTTGTGGAATCAAGTTTAATTGGGAACTATTACTTTCAGTTAAGGTCACATAATGTGTAACTGTAATTCTTAATTTGCATTAAGACTTTTAAAATGTTTTGTCACTGTTAGGACTGTGCTGAGCCTCAGTCATGTCTGTCCCTTGTCCTCCTACACCATAGCCTTTTTCACCTTCCCAGAAATTCTTCTGAGCTACAGATTTCCCTACAATTAATTTATGCTTTGTCCTGAGTTAGCTTAATTGAAAACATTAAACTAGTAAAACTTAGAAAAGAGTGTCTTACAAAGGTAAACGTAGGGGCGCCTGGGTGGCTCAGTCAGTTAAACTTCTGACTCTTGATTTCAGCTCAGGTCATGATCTCAGGGCCCTGGGATCAAGAGCCCCACATCAGGCTCCCTGCTCAGTGCAGAGTCTGCTTGTCCCTTTCTCTCTGCCCCTCCCCTGGCTACGGTGTGTGTGCACATGGGCGAGCACGCTCTCTCTCCTAAATAAATAAATAAATAAATCTTTTTAAAAAAAAAGGTACAGGTAAAGGGGGTGAGTTTTACTGTAAACCTAGATGCTGCAGTTTCTGCTTTTATAAAAAGGAACTCTCAGGAATAGGTATGGCTTTATTTTCTATAAACAGTTACGGAGTTCTTAATCTATGCATGACACTGAGTAGGGAGCTCTGGGATTTGGCACAAATATAAAGATGGTACACTCTCTAACCTCTCAAGGAGCCTACCGTGGGATAAAACAAGGATACCTTGGAAGTTAAGAAGTGATGTCAGAGTTAAATAGGTCTCAAAGAGCTATTAAACAAAATATAATGATTTCCCACTGTGGGAAAAATTCTCCCGATTACCACGTGACTCACTTTCCCACCTTCTTGTGGTCTTCACTCAAATGTTACCTTGTCACTGAGTCCTTCCCTAACTGTCCCATGTAATTGTGCAACCCTTCTCTGTTCCAGTCTGCCCTGCTATATTTTTTTCTCATAGCACTTACTACCATCCAACAAAAAATACAACTCACTTATTCATAATGACTCTTGCTTATTTTCTGTCTCCTCCCACAAAAATATAAGCTCCATAAGGGCTGGGATATTATTTTTTGTCTATTTTGTTCACTGCTATATCTCTGGCTCCTAGAAAATGCCTGGCAACTTGGAGAAGCTCAATAAATATTTGTTACTCTCATTATATGAACTTGGAATTGAGCTAGATAGAATGAATAGGAAGCTCAATAAGGTACACTAGCTGCTATAAGGAACTCAACTCACAAAATGATACTAACAACAAAGATAAATAATAAATAGCAACAAAGATAGTTATTCATTGAGCAATTTTTATGGGCCTGTCACTGTACTAAATTCATTATTTCACTATTTTATTCATTTTCTATAATAATCCTTTTAGACAGATATTATCTCCATTATATTGGTAAGAAAACAAAGGCTCAGAAAATTTAAATCATTGGTCCCAGATAACACTGCAAGAAAGAGGTTGTGCTGGGGGGCGGAGCAAGATGGCGGAGGAGTAGGAGACCTGGATTTCGTCTCCTCTCAGGAATTCAGCTGGAGAGAGGTCAAACCATTCTGAACACCTACAAACTCAACAGGAGATCGAAGAAAAGAAGAGCAACAACTCTCTCATCAGAAAAGCGACCACTTTCTGGAAGGTCGGACGTGTGGAGAAGTGAATCCGAGGCGATATTCGGGAGGAGAGACGGCGGGGGAGGGGCCTCCGGCGGCCGCTTCTGGCAAGTGATAGAGCCGCGGAGCACAAAATCGGAACTTTTAAAAGTCTGCTCCGCCAAGGGACGTCACTCTGGTGGCTAAGCGGGGGGTGGAACCCTCCGGGACAGTGTGGTCTCAGGACCCTCGGGGTCACAGAAAGACCAGGGTTGCCTGAGTGTGGCAGAGCTCCCAGGTATCAGAGCGGGGAAGCTGGCTGCAGAGGCGGAGCCCAGGCGCGGGCTCTCAGCTCGGGGTTGCCATAAACCGTGATCTGTGGCACAGTCGGGCCACTGCTCCTCCAGCAGGGACCCAACAAGCGGCAGATCCGGGGAGACTCACCTTCTTCCCCCGGGAGGAGCCGCGCGGGAGTGCACCGCAGGGATCTGCTGGGTTTGGAGACTCCACCCGGGGTCGGGTGCCAGAGATAGAAACGCGCGGTCACAGGCCGGGTGAGCACGGAGTGCGGCTGGAGACCGGGGAGACGGGAGTGACTGACGGCTTTTCTCTGGGGGCTCACTGAGAAGCGGGACCCCGAGTTCTCGGCTCCTCCGGGGCAGAGATCGGGAGGCCGCCATTTTCACTCTCCGCCTCCAAAGCTGTACGGAAAGCTCGCAGGGAACAAAAGCCCCGGAGAGCAAACCTGAGCAGATTACTTAGCTGGGAGGGGGCAAGGGCGGGGCAATTCTGCCTCCGGCAAAGACATTTGGAAACCACGGCAACAGGCCCCTACCTGAATATCAGCGAGAACAGCCAGCCAAGACCAAGTTTACCGATCAATGAGAACGGCAGAACTCCAGCGCTAGGGGAATACTGCACATAGAATTCATGGCTTTTTTACCATGATTCTTTAGTCTTTCAAAGTTAATTTTTTTTAACTGTCTTTTTTCTTTTTTTTCTTTTTGAATTTTTCTTTTTCCCTTTTTCAACCAACATCTTATCAATCCCTTTTTTTTAAAAAAAACATTTTTATTTTTCATTTTTAGAGTCATATTCTATCCCTTCATAGTAGTTACCCATATTTTTGGCTTATATATGTAAGTTGTTCTCTCTTTAAAATTTTGAGATAGTTTCTTCTAACAGATTAAAATATACCCTAAATCTCTAGTATATGGTGTTTTCTATTCCCCTGCCTGATCACATCCTCTCCCTTTTTTTTTCTTTTTTTAAATCCTCTTCTTTCTTTTTTCAAACAACTTCTTATCAATTCCTTTTATAAAATTTTTTATAATTTCCATCTTTACAGTCATATTCCATCCCTTCATCATATCAACCCTTATTTTTGAACATATATAAGTTTTTCTTTCTTTAAAATTTTGGGAGGCACTTTCTTCTAAAAGACCAAAATACACCCCAAATCTAGTGTGTGGCACTGATCTATATAC
>NC_058408.1:49599220-49707293 GCF_002201575.2 Neomonachus schauinslandi
TAATGGAGCAAATTATAGCAGAGAACTTCCCTAATTTGGGGAAGGAAACAGGCATGAAAATCCAGGAAGCACAGAGAACCCCTCTCAAAATCAATAAAAATAGGTCCACACCCCGACATCTAATAGTAAAACTTACAAGTCTCAGAGACAAAGAGAAAATCCTGAAAGCAGCTCGGGAGAAGAGATATGTAACCTACAAGGGTAGAAACATTAGATTGGCAACAGACCTATCCACAGAGACCTGGCAGGCCAGAAAGGACTGGCAGGATATATTCAGAGCACTAAATGAGAAAAATATGCAGCCAAGAATACTCTATCCAGCTAGGCTGTCATTGAAAATTGAAGGAGAGATAAAAAGCTTCCAGGACAAACAAAAACTAAAGGAATTTGCAAACACAAAACCAGCCCTACAGGAAATCTTGAAAGGGGTCCTCTAAGCAAAGAGAGAGCCTAAAAGCAACATAGACC
The DNA here is from genome assembly GCF_002201575.2 of Neomonachus schauinslandi. Lineage (NCBI taxonomy): Eukaryota > Metazoa > Chordata > Mammalia > Carnivora > Phocidae > Neomonachus > Neomonachus schauinslandi. The sequence goes on from NC_058408.1 coordinate 49,599,689, forward strand.
AGAAAGGAACACAGACAATATACGGTAACAGTCACCTTACAGGCAATACAATGGCACTAAATTCCTATCTTTCAATAGTTACCCTGAATGTAAATGGGCTCAATGCCCCAATCAAAAGACACAGGCTATCAGATTGGATTAAAAAACAAGACCCATCGATACGCTGTCTGCAAGAGACTCATTTTAGACCCAAAGACAGCCCCAGATTGAAAGTGAGGGGGTGGAAAACCATTTACCATGCTAATGGACACCAAAAGAAAGCTGGGGTGGCAATCCTTATATCAGACAAATTAGATTTTAAACCAAAGACTGTAATAAGAGATGAGGAAGGACATTATATCCTACTTAAAGGATCTATCCAACAAGAAGATCTAACAATTGTAAATATCTATGCCCCTAACATGGGAGCAGCCAATTATATAAGGCAATTAATAACAAAACCAAAGAAACACATCGACAACAATAAAATAATAGTGGGGGACTTTAACACCCCCCTCACTGAAATGGACAGATCGTCTAAGCAAAAGATCAACAAGGAAATAAAGACTTTAAATGACACACTGGACCAAATGGACTTCACAGACATATTCAGAACATTCCACCCCAAAGCAACGGAATACACATTCTTCTCTAGTGCCCATGGAACATTCTCCAGAATAGATCACATCCTAGGTCATAAATCAGGTCTCATCCGGTACCAAAAGATTGGGATCATTCCCTGCCTATTTTCAGACCACTGTGCTTTGAAACTAGAACTCAATCACAAGAGGAAAGTCGGAAAGAACTCAAATATGTGGAGGCTAAAGAGCATCCTACTACAGAATGAATGGGTCAACCAGGAAATTAAAGAAGAATTTAAAAAATACATGGAAACCAATGAAAATGAAAACACAACTATTCAAAATCTTTGGGATGCAGCAAAGGCAGTCCTAAGAGGAAAGTATATAGCAATACAAGCCTTTCTCAAGAAACAAGAAAGGTCTCAAGTACACAACCTAACCCTACACCTAAAGGAGCTGGAGAAAGAACAGCAAATAAAGCCTAAACCCAGCAGGAGAAGAGAAATAATAAAGATCAGAGCAGAAATCAATGAAATAGAAACCAAAAGAACAGTAGAACAGATCAACGAAACTAGGAGCTGGTTCTTTGAAAGAATTAACAAGATTGATAAACCCCTGGCCAGACTTATCAAAAAGAGAAGAGAAATGACCCAAATCAACAAAATCATGAATGAAAGAGGAGAGATCACAACCAACACCAAAGAAATACAAACAATTATAAGAACATATTATGAGCAACTCTAGGCCAGCAAATTAGATAACCTGGAAGAAATGGATGCATTCCTAGAGATGTATCAACTACCAAAACTGAACCAGGAAGAAATAGAAAACCTGAACAGACCTATAACCACTAAGGAAATTGAAGCAGTCATCAAAAATCTCCCAAAAAACAAAAGCCCAGGGCCAGATGGCTTCCCAGGGGAATTCTACGAAACATTTCAAGAAGAATTAATACCTATTCTTCTGAAACTGTTCCAAAAAATAGAAATGGAAGGAAAACTTCCAAACTCATTTTATGAGGTCAGCATTACCTTGATCCCCAAACCAGACAAAGACCCCATCAAAAAGGAGAATTACAGACCAATATCCCTGATGAACATGGATGCAAAAATTCTCACCAAAATACTAGCCAATAGGATCCAACAGTACATTAAAAGGATTATTCACCATGACCAAGTGGGATTTATCCCTGGGCTGCAAGGTTGGTCCAACATCCACAAATTAATCAATGTGATACAATACATTAACAAAAGAAAGATCAAAAATCCAAAATCTATAAAGAACTCATCAAACTCAACACCCAAAGAACAAAGAATCCAATCAAGAAATGGGCAGAAGACATGAACAGACATTTTTCCAAAGAAGACATCCAAATGGCCAACAGACACATGAAAAAGTGCTCAATATCGCTTGGCATCAGGGAAATCCAAATCAAAACCTCAATGAGATACCACCTCACACCAGTCAGAATGGCTAAAATTAACAAGTCAGGAAATGACAGATGTTGGCGGGGATGCGGAGAAAGGGGAACCCTCCTACACTGTTGGTGGGAATGCAAGCTGGTGCAGCCACTCTGGAAAACTGTATGGAGGTTCCTCAAAAAGTTGAAAATAGAGCTACCATATGATCCAGCAATTGCACTACTGGGTATTTACCCCAAAGATACAGAAGTAGGGATCTGAAGGGGTACGTGCACCCCAATGTTTATAGCAGCAATGTCCACAATAGCCAAACTGTGGAAACAGCCAAGATGTCCATCGACAGATGAATGGATAAAGAAGAGGTGGTATATATATACAATGGAATATTATGCAGCCATCAAAAGGAATGAGATCTTGCCATTTGCAACGACGTGGATGGAACTGGAGGGTATTATGTTGAGTGAAATAAGTCAAACAGAGAAAGACATGTATCATATGATCTCACTGATATGAGGAATTCTTAATTGCAGGAAACAAACTGAGGGTTGCTGGAGTGGGGTGTGGGGTGGGAGGGATGGGGTGACTGGGTGATAGACACTGGGGAGGGTATGTGCTCTGGTAAGCGCTGTGAATTGTGCAAGACTGTTGAATCTCAGATCTGTACCTCTGAAACAAATAATGCAATATATGTTAAGAAAAAAAAAAGAAGAAGGTAGCGGGAGGGGAAGAATGAAGCGGGGGAAATCGGAGGGGTAGACGAACCATGAGAGACGATGGACTCTGAAAAACAAACTGAGGGTTCTAGAGGGGAGGGGGGTGGGAGGATGATTTAGCCTGGTGGTGGGTATTGAGGAGGGCACATTCTGCATGGAGCACTGGGTGTTATGCACAAACAATGAATCATGGAACACTTCATCTAAAACTAATGATGTAATGTATGGGAATTAACATAAGAATAAAAAAAATTAAACCAAATTGATTTTTAAAAAAATAAAAAAAAAAAAAGAGGTTGTGCTGGAATTTCTGCTCAAGATTCTCTCTCTCCAAATCCATGATTTATTTTATCCTTTTAATGATGGAACTTCCCCAAACATATACAAGAGTGGAAAGAATCATATTATGAACCCCTCTGTATGCCCTACTCAGCTTCAACCAACACTGATAAATCCATGGCCAACCTTCCCAGAGTTTATGATTTTCACCACTTGCTATATGATCAAATAAGTGGAATAGAAATTTTGTTCCTATGAGCAGAAGAGCAGGACACGGGAGTGCTTTGGGAAACCTTCATGATGTCTGCTTTGGTTAAACTCCTCTCCTCTCCTTTTCCTCCTCCTCAGCTGATTATCCAGGCTTCATGGGAAGCCCCCAGGAAAGGAATGCTCAGTCCCTGCTCTAGTCCTGATCCTGGGCTCAGCAGAGACCTGATCCAAAGGAAAATTACATGAGAAGAACTCATTCTGGTGAGTGTACGTGCTCAGTTTGGGAAGGAGGACTTTTCCACTGAGCTCATTACTGCCAAGGGGTTTCAGGGTCCACAGGAACAAGTTCAGAAAGAGAGAGACCTTGGAAGTAGCCAACAACAGACCAGCTCACTCTATGAGCTTTTGGGGCTGGCACCTGATGACAGGTCATCATCCCAGATGCACAAAAGCATTTTCTGCTAAGGGTTGCACACGAAATACTGTAGCAGGAAATGGTTGACTTACAAGAGCCACAGAATTTGGGGTGTGAGAGGAGGTGCTGGGAAGGCTTATTTCCAAGGATCCTGATGTGATTGTAGGCAGCTCCTTCCAAGCTTCCATTATTGAGGAGCCAGTCCTCCATTGTCCCTCCTGCCTTCCTTCCTCTCACACCCCTCCCACATGGTTGAGAGGAGGAATCGGGGATGTAGGCAAGACAGATCTGACCAGGGTTCAGACTCTACTTCTCCCACTTATGTGACCTCAGGCTAACAACAGATCTGCCTCAATTTCAGCTTCCTGATCTTAAAGGGGGCAACTGTATAGTTTACCTCTGTAGAGTGTCTAAAAGGATGCTTTTCATATGTTAGTTCTTTGGAAATCAGGGGTGGGAAATCCTCCACCATTGGCATGTGACACTCTCCAGCTTTCATAAATGAAGAAGACACAAAGTTCCCCGGTGGGACATGTCCATAACTAGCATTCTTCATATTTTTACAAAGAAGGAAATTAAAGTCACCAAAACTCCTGGCTGGATTGTAAGTCCCAGTGACCCACATCCCACATGCATTTTGGAAGAGATCCAGGATCTGGGAGCCCCGATGTATCTTTCTCAATTCCCTCTCACTCCCCAGGACCATACTTTGACCTCTGGTTATCTCCTCATTAACACCTTTGAAGGAGCTGACCAGAAAGGTTATTCCTGCCACTGTGTCATCTTCAGGCCCTGATGGTACAAGAGGTTGAAGATACCTTCCCTGTGTCAAGCATTGGGATAAGCACTATGTATATAAATACATACATACACACACACACACACCAATTCATTCCTTACAACAATGCAGGTGTTGTTAGTCTGCCTTCTCTTTTCAAATTAAGATTAGGAAACAGAGAGCCAAAGATGTGAAGTAACTGGCCAAAAGCTGAAATTGGAATTGCGTAACCCAGCCCAGCTGGCCCCTGCAGGGACTCCTCCAATGCTCAGGAACATGAAGGGGTTGCGACTAGGCTAGAGTGACAAGGGCCAGGCTATTGCATTACAAATCAAGGTGTCAGCAGGATGGCCAGATCTTCAGCCCCCTCCGTTTCTTTGGTAGGCAAAGGATTCTGCACTTAATTGCTCTCCATGAATCATCCTTGTCAGGTTGTTTTGCTAAGCATATTTTGTGTTTAAGTACAGCAAAATCTTTCAGAGGTTCAGGCGGTCATTATAATAAATTCTCTGATGAATAAGGGGCAATGATCCCAGGCCCTCTTGCAGGAAGAGAATCCTGAGGCACTGAGGTAGCTGGAGCTGTCATTCCTCCCTGGCAGAAATTTCTAGAACCTCGCTACTGCAGGAGAGGCTGTCTGATAGAGCAGATACCAGGACAGGCTCTTGAAGCAGACTGCCTGGGTTCAGATCACACTCTGCTACTTCCCAACTCTGTGATCTTGAGCAAATATTAACCTCTTAGTTTCATCCTCAGTGAAATGGGGATACAGTGTCTAACTCATAGGGTTATTCTGCGAAGTAAATGAGCTAATACATATTAAAAATGTAGAACAGTCCCTGGTAAATACTGAATGCTTAACAAATGATGGCTAATATAACAAACACTTCTCCAGACCACAACCACTTCCCCTGGCCGGCAATGCGTCCAATGCCACACTCATTTTGTTCATTCTCTCCTCTGGAAATGTGGTTAATAGTACAGCTGGGTTGCAGGATCACGCTTGTCCAGTAGATGCTGCCCACTCCTTCATGACAATGCTTTCCATACAGAATTTATCCAAATTGAATAGGTGTTTAGCCATAAAATTAAAGAATTAAAAGTTTTAAGGTCAAGACGTATTGGAAATATTTGGCTAAATAAAGTGAAAGTGTGTTTCTTTATTGCAGAACTTTTTAGAACCTCTAACCTGCTAAGTGCATTGTCAGCCTCCCACTGTGTATGAGCGGGTGGGTGGGGAAAAGTACCGTGTCCCCAACTCTTCCAAACATAGACCTTATTTTCTTCATGACACCCATTGACTACTTCAGGGACACTAATGTTCTACCAAACTGAATTGGGTAACATTTAATTCAGCTTGCCTTCAAATGGTGTTTCTCAAAGTGTGGCCTTTATATCATCTACTTACTAAAACACAGTTTTCTGAATTTTATACAGGACCTATAGAATCAGACTCTCTGAAGGAGAAGCTGAAAATTCTGCATTTTAACAAGCTCCCCAGGTGCACATTAAATTTTGAAAAGCACTGCATTAAAGAAAACCCTTCCCTGATTTTGGATTTCTATACATTTGAAATCCTGAATACTAAGTTTTCCGTAATAGGAAGGATACTTGTTAACTTCCCAGAAAAACCATATTTTATTTAATGAAAAGTGAAGGCTGTGGGGGTAGATGATGAGGTTTGTTTAATTGCATAAACATTAAAAGTTTTTCCTGTGCTAGATAGAAGACTCGGATCCTGGCTACAAGTGTTTATTGTCTGTAACTGAGAAGAGAACCAGGGACCCAGCTCAGTTGCTCCAGGGGTAGTCACCTTAGTAGTCAAGTTCACATGGGAAATAGGGGGCTCCTTCTGGGAATCAGAGTAGAGAGTAGGAGAATTAATTTCTCTTCTAAATGGCTCAGCCACAAATGAACCACCAAGATATTGTTTTGTTTTTTATATCCAAAAGAAATGTAGTAGAGAACAGGACAAAGAAGTCAAATAAAGCAATGGATGAGAGTAGGAAGTAGGGAGTGGAAACCTAATAGCTAGATGAATAATGGGAAGAGAAAAAAAGCCCAACCCTGCTGACTCTGTTCAGTTTAAGGTGAGAAATAACAGGATTAGAATGTCAAATTGCTGAGGTGGCAGACCTGAACCATAAACCTTCTCTAAGCTATTCAGCTTTTTCCCTCTTCAGTCACTAATTAAATATTGCCTTGAAAGAAATAAAATAAAATAATTTAAAAATGCCAAAAAGCCAAAGGCTTTTTTTGAGTCAAATAGAAAGCATGTCATTAGCTTGTCATGGGGCTGGGTACCTGGCTGACCTATGCTAGGGAGCTGAAAGTGGAGGGCTTTCTGGGAGGGACATCAAGATAATAGAGAGCTTGCCTCCATCTTAAACTTTTCATAATCACTTTTTATTTCATGTACAACCTCTGTAGTATCTTATTTTCACATGTAATCTCTTTGCCCTCACTAGTAGTCATGGAAAATAGGTGGGATTCCCCCTTCCGTGGGTAAACCAGAGGATGCTGAAGGGTGCTATAAATAGTAACCAAAGTCCAGAAAGCATCTGTGTGTCCAACAGGAGAAACGACCAAGCAAAGCTCACCAAGTCAGGGTGGCCGAGCAATTCAGTGTCCTTTGCACCTGCCTCACCTTTTGTCCAGATAATATCTCTAAAACTGCTTTCTTGCACATAAAGCTTGCTATACAGGTAGGTTCCTAAGTCTGTTCTTGCTCATTTCGCGAAAACACAGTGTGTGTGTTCCAAGCTTGGTGGTTGGTATCTTTATGATAAAATATCTGACTCTAGCACCTGAGGCCACAAGGAGTCCATTTGTCATTTCAGTCTCCTATGTGGAATGGGGCTGCCACCAAATACGGATTTAACCAACTAAAGCCCTAACAGAGATATCACTGGCCCTGTGTTCTTCTGTTGTTTGCCTGAGCAAAATCCATCATTGCTCTGTATGCATATGGCATGTGTCAACTGTTTTAAAATTAGCCAATTTTCCTAAGCATAAAAATGAATTTTTGTCACATCACATGAACCATATATCACAGAAACAAACCAGTTTTTGTTGTGGCCTTTTTTTTTCTTTTCAAAATGCATTAAGTCTTTTTAAGTCACTGCCAAATCCATTTTGCTCACTGCATTTGTGACATACATTTAAAGAAACCAAGCAGAGTAAAAAAAAAAAAAAACCAAAACAAACAAACAAACAAACAAAAATCCAAAAAGCTCATGCAGTGCTGTCACCTGGAAAGAAATCTAGTTCATTACAAAACCAACCACACCTAGGAGGCTGGATCGCTTCACCTGCTTCTAAATAATAAATACAGCATTTGTATGCTGCCCTGCACTTAACGTTTGGGATAGGGCAAAAATGAAAAAAATAAAAATAAGATGATTAAGAAAAAGATCTGTCATTTACTGAGCACTCTGTACACACCAGACATTATGGGAAGTGCTAATTTTCCATTATTTCATTTCAGACTCGAAACAATCCCCGGACATGAGTTTTACAGTATCCATTTTACAGATGTGGAAACTGAGTTTTGTGTGGTTAAGTAATTTGGCACAGTTGCACAGCTAGTACATAGCAGAGCCCGCCAAACACTGAACCCCGTGAATCGTCCTCAAGTCTGTTCTCTTGATGACTCGATCATCTCATGTGTGAGTGAAAGGCCCTTAGACATAATACTGAGACATCAGGGGGCATCTATGTCAACTCCGGCATTCCGGGCTTCTCCCCTTAATGAAGGTTATCGGGCGTTATTGTGGACTCTGCTATACAGTCCCCACCTAGCCGCGGAGGAGGAGGCGGCGTGAGAGACCGTGTCCCCTGTGTGTGCCCACCACCAGCACAGAGCGCTGCTTTTAAGGACTGTGGATGCGAGCGGGTCTTCTTGGGGAAATTCTGCCTGAGCGCCTGCATAATACCCCCCCCCCCCCCCCATTTCTAAGATCAGGGTCAAAACAGCCTAGGTACTGAATAGGCAGCCGTCTGCATGGTTCCTTTTGAGGGGCCTACAGTTCCCGTCCTCAAAAGGGAAAAACACACGTCTCCTACTTGTGTTAAAAATACGTGAATTTGTCTTTCCAAGTGCTCAAGTGTTAATTGAGAGGGCAGCACATTAAATCATTATTAGTCATTAATACTTCAGTACAAATCAGTTGATCAGGTTACTGAGAGGTGTGAAAGGCCCTGAGGGAAAGATTCTGTTTTGATGGAGGCGGCGGGGCGTCGCGGGGAGGGCTGAGGAGGCTGTGGCATTCAAAAGGAGAATGGGTGGGGCAGGGAAGGAGGGCGGCCACAGAACTGCTGCCGCCGCCACCACCACCACCGACACACACACGACCCCCCATCCGCCCGCCCTTGGCCCTTTGGAGTTTGCGGGACAGTAATTCCAGGCAAGGGTCTTGGGAGAAAGGAACTCTCCGCAAGCTCCAGGCAAGAGCCCTGCTTGCGCCTCCGTGGCCAGCGGGCCTGTAATGCAGCCTTTTGCCTCTAGGGGTCTTCAGTGCCCCGAGGCTTCGGGAGGACGTTGACCTTGCTCGGTTATCCCGCAGGGCTCAAATCCCAAAGGACAAGGATTGCGAACCGGGAAAGAGGCGCGTGCCGGGAGCCCCCAGGACCCCATCCCCCACCGGAACACTGCTCACCCACCTCCCCTGCTTCTGCCTGATGCCTTGTTTATAGCACACGCTCAATGGCTGAACACCAGTGAGGGGGAGGCAGAAATTAACTGCCCCCGCATTCCTTACTGAGTGCCTAAGCATTCCGGTACCTCAAGGGTATTCCAAGGACTTCCTTCCACAGCCCCACCTCACACTCTTCCAGTAAGCCCCAGCTCCAGGCTAGCAGACCACAGCTGAGCAGGAATCCCCCACACCCCCCTCAGCCCAGCAGCCTCGTGCTCCGCGCTCTGCAGGAGGCCCGGCAGGGAAGTACAGAGCAGGGTCCTCCTCATCACCAAGGTCCTCCCTGACCCTGGGGCTGGACCCCAATGGCCAGACCCTCCCTGAGGTTGGAGATGAGGAAGGAAAAGGATTGTGAGGGAGGACCACAGCCTGGGCGCCGGGTGACCTCAGTGCACTATGAAAGCAGAGTCAGTGAAGGCCAGAGGGTCCAGAGAGTTTTTCTGTAAAATCTCACAACTGAGGAGTATTGGAAAAAGTAAAAACAAAACAAAGCAAAGAAAAACCTTAGAGAGAGAGGCGATATTACTCCTGGATCCATGCTTGAAGAGGCCGCAGCGGTTGGTTGGTGGCAATACTCTGGCTTTCTAATCTATCCTATGACTTGGGCTTGAAGCCCAACTCCGCTACCCACTGTGAGATCGTGGGCAATTGACTGAACCTCTCTGTACTTCATTTTTCTCATCTTCAAAATGGGAATAATAATATCTACTTTGTAGGGATTTTTAAAAATTAACCCAGAGCTGCTAGCCAGTTAATAGAGTCTCCAGTGCTGTGCCTGACACATGGCAGACATTTAACTCATACACACTGAATTTTACGCATCTGCAATCGAGAACAAGAACGAACAACAGTCATTTGTCCCGGGCTCACTGGAATTCACAAGTGTGTTGGGGCTGGTGAGAGTCTCATATTTTAAAATCAATTTCAATATGGCACCCACTATTTTAAATGAATCGCAAGTCTTGCTTTTTAAAGGAATTCTGTAGTGTGGTGGTTTTCAGTGTGCTTTGAACAGACTTTAGATTCCAAGGAGGTGCCTCAGGGACCACTTGCGGATGAGAAAAGAGAAGTGACAGGTTGGGGAGCTCCAGGTCCCAAGGCCTGCTCCAATCAGGGAGGTCTGCTTTTATCTGTTTCATATATTGGGGTTCGAGGTAAGGGTTTATTTGATTAGAGTCTTCTACTTATTTATTTATTTAAAGATTTTATTTATTTGAGAGAGAGAGAGAGTGAGAGCATGAGCCGGAGGAGGGGCAGAGGGAGAGGCAGAAGCAGATGCCCCGCTGAGCAGGGAGCCCATTGCAGGGGCTCAATCCTGGGACTCCAGGATCATGACCTGAGCCGAAGGTAGCCGCTTAACCAACTGAGCCACCCAGGCGCCCCTCCTACTCCTTTTTTTTAAAGGTTAAAAAACACTGCTAATATATCCTTGTGTAAATCAGGGAAAACTTTTCCTCCAAGCCTAAGGACATTCAACTCATTTTATTTGTTTTAAAAGCCTGCTCTTTTGAAAATGGAGCATACCTACATCCAGAAACAGAGGTACTTGAAATATTCAGCCCACACATACGAAGTGCCCACTATATGTAAGGCATTGCACTTGAAACTTGGCAGCATTTCTGAACATGCACTAACTCTCTCGGCCTGCCCCACAAATCCCCTGAGGGCTTAACAGTGCTTCCATCCCACTCCTGACTGATTGAGCCCAGACCTTGGAGCAGTTACCCTTACCTTGACCACAAAGGTACCCTTGCCCCTGGACATGACCTAAGACAGTGACAACTTTGCAAAGCCCAATGTCAAAGAGCAGAGCTCTGGGATCTGACAGACCTGGATTCAAGTTTGAGTTCCATCACTTCCAGATTGTGTGACCTTGGATTAGCTGTTTCATCTCTCTGAACTTTAATGTCCTCATCTACAAACAGAAGAGAACAGCCCTTCTCAGAGGGTTGTTAGATGATTAAATGAGACAGTGCCTGGAAAGCACTTAGCATGGTGCCTGGCATATGGTACGATTGCCAGGAAGTTCCTGACTCACTGGCATCTAACGGCATGTGCTGAAGCTACTAGCTGACTCTCACTGACCGCAGCTAAATGCCATCATTGCTCTCCACGAAAGTCAATGTCTGATGAGCTTGACTACTGCAGGACACAAACACGGTAGCTGCCATTTTTTGAATGCCCAATGTGTGGCAGGCACTTCGTTGATATTTTTCAGTCATTACCTTGAATCATCATAATAATTGTGCAAGATAAGGGGTTATTGTCGCCATTCTACTGGATGGGGATACTGAAGCTCAGAGAGGTTATGTAATGTGCCTGAGCTCACACAGCTAGTGAGTGACCCAGATTGGATTGAAGCCCAAGTTTGTCTGACCCAGAAACAGGGGCCTTTTCTCCCCACCTTGCTGACTCTTAGAGCTTTCCTGCATAGAAGGCAGACGGCATGGTGTGGGGGGCAAGAGCCCTGGGTCTCAAAGGCAACCCCTCTGTGCTTTGTCTTCTTAATTTCAGTCTGTAAACAGGAATGATACTTACTCATAAAGGTTGTAATAAAAATTAAATGAGACAATATAAATGAAAATAAGCCTAGTACAATGTTTATCATAAAGTAGGCTTTGGATGTATATTAAATAGGTATGAACTTGTCCCACCCATTTTTTTAGCTTTATTATAAGAAATATTCATAGAGAAGAGATATATACACACGTGTGTGTATGTATGTGTACATGTGTGGTATGTTGTGTGTGAATATATAGGTATGTATGCGTTTATGTATATATGTGTGTTTACATATATATCGATATACATACACATGAAAAATAGTAGCCGAAACTACCACCCAGGTCAGGAAAGACAGTAACCCCCCCCCAACCCACAGGCCCCTCCCTGATCAAATTCCCTTTTCTCCCTCCAGTCCAAGTCACTTTTCGTCTTGTTAAAAAAAATTTTTCTTTTCACCTTTTGCTCATGTCTCTGGGTTGTCTCCAGCCTTTTTGCTCTGCCTGCACCTGTCACTTCACTAAGGTTCTGAGTGACACGTCATTCACAGGAGAGAAGTGAAATAAAGTGGTTCAGCAGAGCAGGGATGCGCGTGCGTGCGTGCGTGTCCCTGCACCTTCTACCTTTCTGGAGAGCAGCAGACCAGACGCCTTGTGAGAAATGTCTTCAACCGAGAGTACAGAAGGGACAAGTGGACTGATGGTAGAGGGTTTGGGGAACATTTGGACAATCTGTTGCTCCCCGAGACGGCTCAGGACTGAGTGTCTCCCACCAGCAGGGGACATCACAGCAGCTACAGCCTTGGTTACCACACAGCATACGATTTCTCTTCTCCCAGATTCTTCCCTACCCTGGGATTTCTACCTTCCTCAGTTGACAATCAGGTCTCAAGTTAAATGTTTCCTCCTCGAAGAGACCTTCCCTGACCACCACCTCACTCGCTCACTCACTCACTCTCTTGTATTTTAATAATCTTCATTACCAGCACCCGAAACGATCTCATTTATTTGTTTACATGTCACTTCTTTTTCTGGATACCATAGTGATAAGCAATATTGGTTCAGGATCTAAACTGGGTTAGAATACCAGCTATCTGATTTATTAACTGTGTGACCTTGGACAAATTGTTTAACCACGCTGGGCCTCCAAGTCACCAGCTATAAAATGGGAATGTAGGATTTATTAAAATGGGAATTATAGGATCATTAGGTGAAGTCAATGAGATAATGTATGTCAAGCCTTCAGCAAAACCTGACACATAAGTACTATTAAACTGTTAACTATTATCAGCAATCTTAATAATAATCATTATTATGATTATCATCCTATCTTCCCTCTAGAATGTAAGCAACTTGATGGCAGAGTTTTTAATCTGTTGTTCCCTGCTGAATCCCCAGTGCCTAAAGAGGGTACCTGGCACATATACCTAATAATATGCTGAATAAATATTTTCTGAGAAATGTGTCTTTGAAACCCAATCCCAACCTTACCTTTGAATGCAGGAGATAGCCATATAAACAAATCATTACAGTGTGGTGGATACAGTGCAAAAACAGTCTGAGTGAGATGTGTAGGAGTACAGAGGAGGAGGCAATTAATTCTTTCTCAGAGTCTCAGGGAAGTGTTCACGGAGGAGATCATCTTTAGAGTCTTGCAGGTCTGTAACCCTGGAGAAGCAGGACAGGGCAGGGGAAACAACAAGGCATACCAACAGCCCTGGAGCATGGAGGGAGCGGTCCATTGTTTCAGGCAGCTCGAGTGCGAGTGGGGACTTGGAGAGAGGCTTGAGAAGGCTGCTAGACTGGCTTAGGAAGGGTCTCCTGTTTGTTGCGCTGAGACATTTGGCTTTTATTTTGACAGTAGTGGGGAGTCATCGGAGAATTACAATGAGGGGAGAAATATAATCAAGCTGACCATTTTGAAGGATTGCCCTAGCTTCAGGGAGGAGAAGGAGACTGGACTGTCTAGGCTTTAAGAGAGGAAACGGGGAGCGTTTGGAGACTCCAGGTGAAAAGGCTGAGTGCCTACTAAAAGAGTGGCGGGGGGTCAGGGTGCGGGGGAAGGATGGCTTTGAGAAACCATGAGGAGGTAGACCTTGTCAGGCCTCGGGGATTGACTGGATGCGGGGGGCTGTGTGAGAGAAAGTGGAGCCCAGGACAACCTGGATTTCTTAATTATGCCTCTGGGGGCTTGGGTGAGGCTTTAATCAAAGAAGGGAATTTGGAGAGGGGAATCGTTTTATGTGTAAAATTGGTAAACAATGAGTTCACCTTTGGACATTTTAATCTTGGCACTATCAAAGCCAAGACCTGTGCTAGGATGTTGACATGTGTTGAGCATCTACCATGTGCCTGGAACTGTGTTTGGAACCTTATATAATCTTGTCTAACATTCAGAACAACACTTTGAGAGATGGGATATTATTACTTCTTATTTTCTAGATGAAGAAGCTGAGGCTCCTTGGGCGCCTGGGTGGCTCAGTTGGTTAAGCGACTGCCTTCGGCTCAGGTCATGATCCTGGAGTCCCTGGATCGAGTCCCGCATCAGGCTCCCTGCTCAGCAAGGAGCCTGCTTCTCCCTCTGACCCTCCCCCCTCTCATGTGCTCTCTCTCTCTCATTCTCTCTGTCTCAAATAAATAAAAAATCTTTAAAAAAAAAAAAAAAAGAAGCTGAGGCTCCGAGATGTAATATGCCCTCTTTTACATAGTTAACAATGGAGAACAGTAAGTAGACCAGTTTGAGTAAGCAAGACTGAATGAAGTGCCTACAAGAGGATTAGAAAATAAAGTAATAAAGATAATTTGGGGGCAGATCATGAAAAACTTGGAATGGAAATAATAGCCACCCTACATTTCGCTCTGGCGAAAATCAGGTGAGAGAAAGCTTGTAAAACATTTTGTAAACTCTAAGATGCTGAGCAATCATGAGGAGTTCAAGTTGTGGCCAAACCACATTGCAATGGATAATAATAAGATAATAATAATGAGTGAATTACAATGTTCAAATCTGTAATTATTAAACAAAATTCAATCATGATGCTTTCCTCCCATTCTTCTTACCTATAGGTCCACAAAAGAATCTTTAACACAGAGCAGTGACTTTTCTTTCTCCCCAGCACACTAGCAACACATCTGATTTGAAGGAAAACTCTCACAAAGAAAGATGATAATGTGATAGTGATGAGAAGAAAGAAGGAGATTTGAAAATCAAACACACCTAGCTGGTCCCAGCTGCTGTGTCCTCACACTTTGGAGTGAAACCTTACAGATAATTTCCTTGCTTATTACTGTTGTCATGCAGAAACTCGAAAATATTAGGATAAAATGACCAGGCCTCTCATCTGCAGATTGTTTGCATGTGAACCAAGAGCTGCAATGTTCTGCAAATGCTTTGGGTGGGTTGAGTCACTGTTGATGAGGTACCCATCAAACGTAAATCCAAGTAAGCTACTTGTGCCCTCCTTGACTTTAGATTTCAGAAATACACACCCCGAGGCTCTCTGGGCTACTGGGCATCACTCCCTCCATGTTCCTTCTCGTCATGTTTCTGGCTCCTCTTATCTCATGCTTCTGCCCTTTGTCTACATTACCTGTCACTACTCTCCTGCCCCTGGACCCACAGTGTCCAGAAGAAACATAATATGAGCCACAAACACAATTTCAACTGTTCCAATAGCCACATGGAAAAGTAAAAAGTAAAGAGTGGAACTGATCTTAATAGAGTTTACTTAACCCAAAATATCCAGAATATTATCATTTTAGCAGGTAATCAATATTAAAAATTATTGGTGAAATGTTTTGCCTTCTTTCTTTTCAGCCAAGTTTTCAGAATTCAGCGTGCACTTTATACTTAGAACCCCCATTTCAAGCGCTCAAGAGCCACATGTGGCCAGTGGTTACTGTGCTGGGAGCGCAGATTAGAGCGCAGTCTCGTGAGGTATCGAATTGCCCACTGCCTAGCTCAGCCCTGTATTCCGGACATCTATGCATTCCACGTGGGTTCCAGGAAAAGGAATGATAGAACTGGGTGTTGAAGATTCTATGCTGTAACGAAGTCAGTCAACTTTACCTCCGTCTGCATGGCAGAGTAAAAGATTTGAAAAGAGATCAACCTGCATCCTAATTGGCCAGATGACGCCCATCCACTGCAGCCCCCAGCTGGAAGCATAACTGAGTAGCCTCTCTCCACTCCCAAAGAGAAAAGGCTTTAACCCACAACCACTCACCACATGCCCACGGGGCTGGACGTGGCAGTGGATACTTCTGAACAGAAGAGAAAAGGGCATCAGCCCCACTGTCCAGCTGCATGATCCTTTAACACAGAAAACAAAGAAGGCCTAAGGGAGGATTTTTAACAGAAAGGAAATATCCCTGAGGACCGTCCCCAGAGTGAACTCTTGGGGCTAAGGAATCAAACAAACTGGATTCTGGGGATTTTCCTCTTGACCTGAGAGCAATTATGGTGTGACCTTAGGCAAGTCATTTTGCTCTCAGTGCCTGATAGGAACTGCCTCCGTAGTGAAATGGGGCCACCCAAGCAACCAGTGACCTGTAGGGTGAACACATGTCTCCGGCCAAGTGAAGACCAATGAAGAGTGTGGTTGTTCTCCCAGAGAACCTACGGTTTGCCTTGACCTTTTGTCTAGGAGACGGGGCTCCCTGCTGGAGGAAATGGTGTGGCTGGCGGGTCGCAGCCACCTCCTGGTGGTCTGCAGCCCATGGCCCTTCCTTGAAGCTGGCCGGGCCAGGCGCCCGCCTCTCCCCTCTCCTGCTCAACTGAGTAGCCACAGTGCCCCATGGTACAGCTATGGGCAGCCCTGCACCCCACCCTCCTGCTTTTTGTGGCCTCCTCCTTTGTGACTGCTACAGCATATGTTTTATTAAAAGGGAAAGAGGAGAGGAGGCAAGAGGTTATGTACATGGGTATGCTCAAGAGTCTTAAGAATAAAAATTTCCTGCTCAATGCTAAATGCCTCAGGGCTTTGGCATTCTGCCGGTTCCTACTAAACCCCAATGGGGACATTTGGGTGGGGAAACTGGAAATGGAGGAAAATCAAGCCTCGTAGCAGATTCTGATTCTCAAATATGAGAAGATTTTCTCAGGTTCTCTTGAAACTCGCCTGGTTTTCCCCCAATATCTTCATCCAAAATTTTTGATATAATGTTGATAAGCTTCCTGACCTTGAGCACTATTTTTCTCAGAACGTGTGGATTAGGCTTGAGGGTGGGTGGGAGGCTAGGTGAATTTCAATGCCTAATGAGATGTCCACGGCCCACGAGTAGCTTCCTCCAGGCGGATACAGGCTTCAAGTAATCAACCCAGGTGTATGGTATTTCCAGGATGCAAATGGAGAAGTGACCCAGGGTAAACCCGAAACCTTAAAATTTCCAGCACTCTCAACTATGCTGCAGTTGGCATCTCTGTCAGCTGGAATCCCTTCTCCATTCCTTCCTCTCCAAGCAAATCCTACCCCATTCCCCATGGTGCAACTCCACTTCTCCCCCCTTGGCATACTGATAGCTTTTGTCATCTGAACAAATCAATCGTGGATTAATTAGGTCAGCCTTGTGAATCTTTTGTATTGAACTGCTGTTGAGACTCTCTGTTGTCATTCCTCTTTTCCCCAGAAGTCAACCTCTTTTCCTAACTAGACTGTAAGATCATTGAGGGCAAAGGCAAGATCTGCTAAGACTTTTATCCCTCCCAGCCCTTAGATCAGGGCCAGAGGAAAAGCCCGAGGTCACCGCAACCTCCCATTCCTGTAAAGCACAGAACAATTCAATGAAATCTCAGTTACTAAGATGAAACCATTTCTTAGGAGAAGTTGGTGGAGTCTGGGGTTGGTCCAAGAGTACTGAGCCCCAGACCCCAATCCATGGGACCCCAAGTACAACAGTTCATCTTTTCAAGGTTCTCTGTCCTCTCTTTTCCAAGAAGGAGGCTAAAACCATTCCAGCTCCACTTCGTAGGGTAATCAATGACAAATGAGACAATAAACTGTGTGAGGATTAATTAGATGAGCTCCCTGAAATGCTCTCAGCCCATTGGAAAAGGATGCCATTATAAAATGTATACAAGGTCTTCTTATTTAAGGGAAAGAGTTGAATCGTCAAAAATGCACTGCACAGTGGGCAAAACAAAACATTAACCAGGAAACCTCGACACTAAGCATCCCAGTCAGCAGAAAGTGCCCACGCAGCTGTCTCAAGTCCCTCCAGATTACCTCTTGTTTGTGAGCTGGGCAGGGATTCTGGAGCACCTTTCTTAGGTGACGCTCCCCGGTGGCCAGCCTGTGCCTTGGGGAAGGCGATCAGAAGGAGTGGATGACGCACAGATGTTCTCTGCCCTCTGGCCTTGCTCAGTAAACAACCTGTTAGTGGGCCAGAAGGGAACACCCAGAGGATGATCTTCCCCATTCTTGAGCCTGGCCCAGGGCTGCCTCAAGGATCCCTCCTCCCTCCCCAGTCCTGCCTCCCTCTCCCTCTTCCTGGTGCCCCCCCTCCCCCCCCCCCCCCACTGCAGTGCACATCACTCCATCCTGGGAGACAAAGCCAGCCCCAGTTTTTGGAGAGGAAGGAGAAGAAAGAGCCAAGGATGCTTCTGGCTTCTCCAGGGCTGCTGCCCAGCTGTCAAACCGTTTGGATCCAGCAACCCCCCCCCAGCAGGGAAGACCATGGTCTGACATTGGCTTCCTTTCCCTCAAACATTGCACGGTCTCTGTGCTCTGCACCGACTCAGATCCCGTCCCTCCTCACGAGAAGCAAAGCATGCATCCTTCCCCAGAGTAAGCAGCAGCTATGATATTGATAAGATTTCAGGATCATTGTGGCAGCCTTGCTTGGTCATGTCCCCAGGGCTGCAAAGCAACTTACTGTGAGTGAGAGGGAACTCCGAAGGGTCCTGCTTTAAACAAATAACACACACACAACGGTGTGAAATCAAGAGGGAAAACACAAAAACTCCAGCACCACTTTGCTGTTGCCTGATGTCATCAGACTGCCCCCCAGGGGATTCTGCAAAATACTTTAGTGGCTTGGTGAATACTGGCATTATATGTGTTCTAGAGAACACGGTCAGAAAGAGGGTCCCTTCCACAAGCACATGTCTGGAGAAGGACAGAGGCAGAAATACTTGACTTATAATAAGCCCTTTATCCTCCTGATTGGTCGACGCTGACATATAATTATTCCTGCTGAATAAGGCCCAGATTATCCAGCCATAAGCATCGCTTGTTATAATTGCCATCCTTTTAAGAAAACATTTGTTCCTGCTCAGGGCACCCGGCTCCCAGGGCTAGGAAGAGCACACACACAGCCCATGTTACAGCGCATTAGCTTGATTATTAGTTAATATTTGGCTTACGTCTATATACCCTGGATAAATATGTACCATGCAGAGGGACTGCTGGGTGAGAAGAAAATTCCTCTGGGCTGGAACAACAGCTCCCAAGTTCAAGCTCCTGCTAGGAAGGAACACTCCAGGGGCCTAGGCAGAGAGCTGCACATGCGTGGTCCTTTGGTCAGCAGCCTACTTCCTGCATACAGCTGTGAGCACAGGCACACACATAAACACACACACACACACACACACACACATACCACGGGCAGCATCGGACTGTGGACCCAGATGATCACAGAACCAGGGAGAGGGATCGCTATAGAATCTCAGCCTGCCCCTCCTTCTCCCCAGTGTCTCCAGCGTGCTGCCAGGCTCAACTCAATCAATGGGGCTCTACCACCACCCTGGGGAGCCTATTTGCAACCTACAGGGTTCACTCTTCAGAAATTTTTTTTCTTTGCTGCATGTGCCTGGGAGAAAGAAGACAGGCCTCTCCAGACACGCCACAGAGCTCTATAAGCATGTGAATATGGCTCTATGGACATGTGAATATGGCTCTATGGACATGTGAATATGGCTCTATGGACATGTGAATATGAATGTACCAGGTATCACCCCCTCAGCTCTTGGGGGCCCTTCCCAAACACCGCAAACAGCCTCCAGTTCAGTCCAGCAGCCCCGGAGCGGGCAGAAGTCCTCGTCTTCTTCTGCAATTACCCAGCCCGATTGAATTTTCTATGGCTAATGGGAGTTGCTCTAACTTTGAGGACTTAAACCAGGCAAAAGCAATATAGGTCAGGCAGAGTGCCCAAGCCGGGCGACACCAGGAGGCAATAACGGGGCAATCTCCCGCTAAACCCCGAAGTCCACTGCTCAGCTCCACGAGACAGAAACTAAGAGGTGGGATCATCCCCTCTGCCTGCCACTGCCAGGCACCTGGGCAAGAGGGTTGCAGGAGCGCAAAACGATCCCCTTCCCAAGGGACACGCCAGAGGACAACGAAAAGGGGACAGGGAAATCTCACCCAAACCCTGCACTGTTACCTTGAATCCTTGCAAGAGCCCTCCTTGCAGTATCAGCTGCTCCCCAAACCTCCGCCGACTGGGAGGAGACTCCTAAAACATTCCAGGGTTTTGTGCAACATCTCCAGTGGCAGCCTTCCAAAGTTTTTACTTCATGACTGCTTGTGGCTCCTTCTCATCTGGGGAAACGCGAATGCCTCCCCCTGGGCGTGTGAGAGGGAGCGGAGGTCTCTTTTCAAATTCTCTTGCTGCCCGCTTTGCTGCTGCCGCCGCCGCCGCTGCCGCCGCCGCCGTTAGACCACTTGCCTGCTGCCTTCCTGCTGGGAGGCGAGGGTCCCCAGCACCCAAAGCATGCTTGAAGTGGGGCTTCGGCGCCAGGCCGGGGCGCACGCGGGTGGGAGAGGGAAGGAAAGTGCAAAACCCAGATGGGGGAGTCCCCTGTCCCTCCACGGAAAAGACACCCAAGATCTTGCTTTCCTTCCAACTCTAAAGAGACTCACCCGCCCTGTCTCTCTCTCTCTCTCCCGAAATCAGTGCCTTGCACTTGGGCGAAGACAGTTCCTCCGGCTTCCCGGCTCTCCCAGCTGCCTGCAGACCTGCCGGCGAGCTCGCACCTCTCCCGGCTGCCTGCAGACCTGCCCGCGAGCTCGCACCGTACTGCAGGTGCACGTCCCCGGGCAAGTGTTAACCGAGCTTAGCGGAGGCGCTGCCGGAGCAGCCGCGAGCAGCTTCCGAGGCAGGCGGGTTCCATCCCAGGGCTGCAGCCCGGCGCGTCCCTGCTCCGACTCCGCGCTCCGTACCTAAGCAGTGTCACCTGCAGACTCAGACACCAGATGAGTGTCTTAAGATAACAACGCTGCCCGGCCAGCCTCTCTCTTTCTTTCTTATGCACGTAGGTTGGCAGCCAATGGGACACAGCGCCACACTCCCCACAGGTGCCCATTGGCTGGGCGGCTTGGCAGGGGGCGGGCTCGGAGTCTCACCGGCTGTCTCCTTTGGTTAGCTGGCAGGCTGGGGTACCCGCTCTGTTAACCCTCCTGGCTTTGCAGCAGGGACTTTCTGGTGTGGATTACGAAGCCTTGGATAAATTCACGGCTGGGGAGTTGGAGGGTGTAAGAAGACTGACGAACAGGAAGAAGCTGGGAGCTAATTACATTTTCTCCTAATCTTCCCTAGTTACAATAATCATTTGTCCCAGACCATTTTGTTTGCTTGCTTAACTAAAACTCCCAGAGATAGGGACCCATTTGAACCATTTTCCTTCTAATTTGAGGTTTTATTCGGTTGTTTTGTGCATTTTAGCCTCTTGGTTTTGAATTGCTTAATTAGAAATGAGCCCCCAAGTGAGAAATACTTATATCACAGTGCACGCACGCGCGCGCGCCCGCGCACACACACACACACACACACACACACACACCCCAGAGATACAAGAGAGAGAGGAAAAAGATAGCAGGAACTCAGTAAGAAGAGGAGAGAGAGACTCTGCACAGCTAAATCAAGAAACGTTCTGTCCCCAAAACTAGGATTGTGAAGACAAAGGCATAGAGGAGAACTTCGGGTTTCTGGGGAGAGATTAAAGTCTTGCTTCCGAAAAAGGGAATTATTTTGCCTGTGGTGCTGTCCTTCTGTGTGTCTCTTTTTGCTTCAGTGTGTCTCTTTTTGCTTCAGTGTGTGTCAGGAAGAGGGACTGTTGATCTCCATTTGGTTTTTAAAGGAAGACTAGAGAAATCAGAACAGGACCAGCCTTGTTTCTGTGAAGCAGGTGCTTGTTGCTGAGCCTGTGAATTGAAGGGGGGGGGGGGGGGGGAAGACTAAGGAAAAACATTCTTAACTTTGGATCAAAGGGTGTGAAATATATTCTTAATGTCCTAATGAGGATGCACAGCTGAATTACGTCCAGCTAACTAACACACTACATTAAATTTGGGCAAGAGTACGGGAGAGTAATAGTTGAAGAAAAATCCAATCAACAGAAGAACTAGGGGCTGGAGCTGGCAAAGGAATTTGGGGAGTTCACACCAAGTTGTATGGTGGAGAAAACATGGAGAGAAGAAATGCACAGAAAGGAAGAGAAATGTTTTGATTTAGCTTTCTTGAATGGAGAGCAGAATCAAAGATTATTTTGTAAAAACTAGAAAAAAAAATAAAAGAAAGCAGAGGTTTAATGAATACCCAAGTAGTATACATCAGGATTAGCTAAAAAGCATTAAGGAGACAGATGTTCTGAATGAATGGGGAAAAATTAGAACTACTTCTCACATACACACCCTTAGCCCCACCCATCCATCACTTTCACCTCCTCTGTATCTTATTATACAGGTTTGACCTTCCTTCTTCATTCTGTAGGTGTGGAGTTCTAAGCCATGTTAAAAAAATTAATGAGGTATCCTATACATTAAAAATTCCACAAGTGTACAGTTTGTTGAATTTTTGCCTATCTATGCATCCATGTAACCACTACCCACATCATTTCCAGCACCCCGGAAGCTCATCTGCGCTTCTCAGTCAAAATCCCCCACTCTTCAGAGACAGCCGCTATTTTGACTTCTATCATCAAAGATTAATGTTACCTGTTCTTGAAGTTCATAAATAGAATCTGAGCACGTACACACTTCTGTGTCTGCTTTCTTTTGCTTATCATTAGGTCTGTGAGATTCATCCATGTCGCTGCATGTTTTTATTGCAGTGCAGTATTCCAGTGCATGACTATAAACCATTTTTCTATTTTCCTATTGACGCACTTTTGGATTTTTTTTTTTTTTTGGTCTATTCAAAGTAAACCTGCTATGAATGTTCTTGTATATTTCTCTGAGTGAACACATGCAATCATTTATCCTTGGTATACACCAAGGAGTGTAAATCATTTAATTTCCTTCTGGCTACCACAAGGAGGACAATCTCATGAAGGAGATTCTGAAGCCTACTTTCTATCTGAAATAATTGCATAAAGGGATAAAGGCAAAGGCTATCACTACTGAACACCAACTCAATGCCTGAAATGTGTCTGATCTTTTCCATATATAGTCTCATTTTCTTCTCACAACTACTCTATAAAGTATGTATAATTGTTTCTATTTTGCAAATGAAGAATCTCAAATACAAGACATGGTGGTAGGAAGTGGCCCTTGGCCTTGTAAGGTGGAGCATGCGTGTGTGTATAAGTGCTCCATGAGAGGGCGATGAGACAAGGATGTGATAGAAGGACCCACCCTGTAGACGAGGCTGGAGATTGGTCTGTGGAGATGAGACGACCTGGAGAACACAGAGCAGTGCTTCCCAGGTGAACAGAGTGGCATGGGAGGACTGGAAATGGGAAATGGGCTTTAATTTGATTGCAGTGTGTATGTGTGTTGTCAGGGGAGAGGGGATAGATTAGAGATAATAGAGCCTGCTATCTGACAGCATCTTAGTGAATATAAGTACTTGCACCTACCTGTGGCCTGTGGGGTGGGCAGAGATCGTGGACTCCATTTCACTGATGGGGATACTGAAGATATGAATGGTCCAATCTCCAGGCGCCTGGGTAGCTCAGTCGGTTAAGAGTCTGACTCTTGACTTCGGCCCAGGTCATGATCTCAGGGTCTTGAGATCAAGCCCTGAGTGGTGCTCTGAGCTGGGTGTGGAGTCTGCTTAAAATTCTCTCTCTCTCTCCCCCTCTCCTCCCCCCCTTCCCAAACATGTGTGCTCTCTCTCTCTCTCTCTCTCTCTCTCTCGCAAAAAAAAAAAAAAGGTCCAATCTCAATTTCAAATAAGCAAATTAAGGAGTTGAGACTTGCATCCAAACCTGTTATCATGTTGCCTATACACAAAGGTAATGATTGAGATGCATACAAATTTCTCCCAGTTCCATTTAAATGTAAAACATCACACATGGTACAGATGCTCTAGGTTCTGTGAACTTCAACCTTTCCCCCATCTCTAGGTATTTAATTCCCTAAGAGGAGGCCCTGTGACATTGTATCTGTGTTTACAGGAATCCTGTGCCCTGGCAGTATAGGACCTCTTTTTATCTGTATGGTTCTTTTGTCTGATCTTCTTATAGAGAAAGAGGTCTATAAAGGCTTGAGACAACAACTTCCAACTATTTCCAAATCAATATACATTTTTCAATGACCATTTAATCTATGAATTTTTCCTTTTAAATGTGAATAAGAAAGCATGTAAAAATGACTATAGATAGGCAAAGAATACTAGATATTGACTTATTAGAAAATCAACCTCAAATGGTTTACTTGGGTTTTCTAGAATGACTCAACAACTTCAGAAAATTAAAGATTTCAAAGTAATTGCAGATTATATGCTACTCAAAAACAGGAGAAACATACGGTCGGTACCCAAATGTTTACCGAGTGAATGACTGTGATCCATAAATTCTGATGATAATCCATGGGTGCACCTAAATGTACCATAACTGTGCAGTGGAAAGAGCATTAGGCAAAGAAGTTTTGTTCAGGTCTTAGCTCCACCCCTTCTTAGCATATTGATCTTGGGTAAATCACCTCACTCTTTCACTGGCCTTAATTTCGTCATCTGTAAAATGAGAGATTGGACTCATAGATGATCTGGTAGTCACGTGACATTTCTTGCATTCTACGATTAAGTGTGTTTTCCTGTCATCTTCTCTAATCTTTCAAAGATAAACTTTGCATAACTAAGTTTAATACTGCTTTTTATGCTAGGGAGAGTAGGAAAAGAAGTTTCCTGTGGTCTTTCTCTCCTTCAGTACCTCCTAGGGGAGTAATGAAAATAAGAATGAGTTTTAGGAAGGTCATCAGCTTATAAAACTTTTTTGCAGTGGTTTACAATGCTCCATGGTAATCTGCCTCTGGGTTAGTTCTCAGGTACACCAGATTCAAAGGACAACTTGTAATAAAGCATTTTTTTGTTCTCTTCTTCATATTAAACAGGTCTTTCATTCCTTAAATATGGCTCATTTTCTCTGTTTCCATCCATCAACTAGAGTAACCTTGTGAAATATATGGAAAAGTGTTTTTTTTCTTTTAAAGGACATATATTCACATATGCTAATAAATTAACACCAGGTACCACAAGAATGAAATTGTTTCTAAAATGGGGGTGGGTCCTCTGGACACCTGGGTGGCTCAGCTGGTGAAGCGTCTGCCTTCGGCTCAGGTCATGACGCCAGACCTGAGGATCCTGGGTCCTGGGATGGAGTCCTTGCTCATCAGGGAGTCTGCTTCTCCCTCTTTCTGCTCTGCCTGCCGTTCCCCCTGCTTGTACTCTCTCTCTCTGACAAATAAATAAAATCTTTAAAAAATAATAAATAAAATAAAATGGGGGGTCCTCTTTGGAAAGTGTAGTGCATTAAGTTCTTAGAGAGTAGGAACTACCTGTATGAGACTTACAGCACCTACCATTTAAATCAGCATTGAATAAACCACGTTGGAAGGGCAAACTTTTAAATAAGTTATTGGTTATCACGGGAGAGAAAGTTCAGTAAAACATCAGATTCCAGCACACACAAACCACTTTTCTACCATGGTTTATTGCATATTGTCATCCTTTTGTTAAGGCAACACTGCCCAGCACTAGTGGAAACAAAACTTATATGGGTTATTGTTGCTATCTACTCTGATCTACTTCTCATGGGGCTGGAACGGACTTGGCCCATACCCAAGGATACTCTTATTCCTTTCCAATTTGTTAGGGGTGCTTAGATACTTCAGGGTTTTTCCCCCCACATTTTCTTCCAGCTCTGTTATATTTACTGGATTCTCTAAAATTAAAGGCTCAACATTTCTTCCAGCTAGTTTTACTTTTTCTGTTAATTATAGCTTTCCCCACGTCATCTTTATATTGGTTACCTTTGATAACATTTGTAACAGAAATGAAACAAAGAGCAGAAACAAGTTGCCAATAAAAATTCTGATCTCCTGCTTCACTGTACACCGTGCACTGGCTTTGTTTTGCTGTTCACATCTACCTCTTGAGCCACCTATATCTACAAGCCAAATACTTCCTCTAAATATTTCTGCAAAGTTAGTGCTGAGTAAAAATATTTTTCTCAGCACCCGTTTCTCCAACACACGTATGCAAAACTAGTGGGTAAAAAAGACAAGAATGGGACCACCTAAGCTACAAAAGAATGGGGGGCTCATTTGCATCTAGAGAGACCCCCCCCACCTGCTCTCAGGAAGCGCCTTTTAAGGTGTGTGCGCCTGTGTGCCCTTCCCAAGCCATCTGGATGATGATGCGAGAGGGAAGATTTTGCATTGCAAAGACCGATTTTTAAAAAATGCTGTGCAGGTAGTTCCTAGCCAAGAGCGTGCTCGTGCCGGGGGAGGCGAAGAAGGAGAAAGGCGGCAGCACCGGCAGCCTGCTGGGGGCTGACCTGATTCCCTAGAATCCTCAGCTCCCTTCCTCTCTCCTCCGACGTCCTTCCTTCCCTTCTCTCCTCCTTCCCCCCTTCCTTTCCCCAGCGAAGCAGCTGCGAGGAACAAAGAACGCGGGCGCTCCGGGAAGCAGCGCGCAAGCCCCGCGCACTGCGCGTGGCGTCTGGCTCCTCGGAGCGGGGCTCTCCCGGCTCCACGTCCCTCCGCAGCCTCCCCCGCCTCCCGCGCTCGCTCGCTCCCGCCCGCTCGCCGCCTCCCCCACCTTCGCAGCGCCGGAGGAAGGCGGCCGGGGCTCAAGATGGCTTTAGCCGGGCTCTGCGCCCTGCTCGCCTGCTGCTGGGGGCCGGCGGCGGTGCTGGCCACGGCCGCCGGCGACGTGGACCCATCCAAGGAGCTGGAGTGCAAGCTCAAAAGCATCACGGTGTCGGCGCTGCCCTTCCTGCGCGAGAACGACCTGAGCATCATGCACAGCCCCTCGGCCTCCGAGCCCAAGCTCCTCTTCTCGGTGCGCAACGACTTCCCGGGAGAAATGGTCGTGGTGGACGACCTGGAAAACACGGAGCTGCCCTACTTCGTGCTGGGTGAGTCCCGGGGGAGGTCGAGGCGTCCCGGCGCCCCCACCCCCCACCCCGGCTCGTTCCACACACCCACTCGCCGCCGACCTCCCTTCCCCCACTCCTGTCGCCCAGGATCCGCCCCACGCCCAGCCCGCCCTCCACACCCACCTGCCGGCAGGCCCCTCGGTGCCCCCGACTTCTTCCCACATCCGACATGGATGCGGGGCCCTCGACCTCCCAGCCGCCCTGCCCCACAGGAGAAGGTTGCAGGAGCCCCTCTGAAAGCTTTCCCGGCCTTGACCTCTCCGCTTTCCTTCAGGAGCACATTGACAGAACGCTTGTCTGCGACCAGCTCAACTCCCATAAGCCCTTCTCCCCACTCCCTGGCCACATGCCCCGTTCTTTGCTTCACACCCTCTGGACACCCACTCCCACAGCATTTCCTGGGGCAGTTGGAAACAGGTATCCCGCCCTCCCGGGGCAGGCATGTGCTGGCCACATTGCACTGGCTGGATCTCTAGCCCTCACTCTCGGAGAGGGCTCTGTATCTCTCAGCAGGTGACTGGCACTTAGTCACAACACTCAAGTTTTCTCTCCTCTTGGTGTCCATCCTACCTTCACACTTACATGCAACAATGTCCTCAACCAGCCACCTCCACATGCTCAGGTCACATCAAGATGCCTTGGATAAAGAAAGCATCCAACTGTAGTCTGATCCTGTTGGTATCTTCTTTGTTCCCAGTGCTACCTTAGGTAGGCAAAGGCATTCCTGCACACAGAATGGTCTCCCTGGCTAAGAGGCTCCCGTCCATTCCTTTTGTTTGTTTACATTTCTCTCTCAGTACCTCTCTACTCATTTTCTTAGGCCACAAAACTCCTTCAGATCCTGGAACCTTCTAATCCAACTCTCTTTTCTCACTGCCAGGCTGCAAAGATACTGTGGTCCTCCTGTTCCAGCCTCTTGCAAAGCAGGACAGGTTCATGTGACTTCGTTAACCAAAATTTCCCTCACTTTTCCCTGTGCAGATGTCTCTCTCTCCCTGCTGTGCGTGCCCACCGTGCAATCCATTTCTTTAGTGATGCTGTACATCATCCTTATTTTGCCCATGAAAGAATTCAAAGATAATCCAATTCATAGTTACTCTCTAGATCCAAAAACTGACAAACAATGGAACTGTCCAGGAGGCGAATGTTTCGTCTACTTAATGTGCTACCAACTGGAGTTCACTTTGTAGGAACATGGCTTTCTGATGGCCATACATAGGGTTGAGCCACATGTGGAATGTCCTATAACACCTCCCTGGTGCTCTTTATTCACAAGAGATCTCTTCACATTGCAAACATTAAGAAGTGGGTGAGTAAACCCCTACTCTCTGATCCCTATGGAAAAGCGATTTCAAAAATTGCCTGGTCCTTTGAAAAGTTGGTTTGCAATTCCTGGAGTGCGGCTTAGTTGAGCCTGTTAAGTCCAGCCTACACACTTGATGGCATTACTTATTTTTGCGTTAAAAACATACCAATGACGTAATAAAACTGGGGGCTGGCTGGGAATGGGGACACTGTGGATATGTGGCTCATTAAAATGTACAATTGCTGGGTTATTCAGTGGATGCAAATTTTGCATGGAAGTCATGCTGATGTGCAAGTACAGTCTGTTTGTCATAATATACAAGAAGGAGTATAGGGAATTACATGCTTCTAAAGAGCCTGTTTGGGGCTCTACACGTTGTGTTTACTGTGCACAAGGAGGGCTGTGTGTGGTGCATGAGAAAAAGGGAAATGAGACTAGCAGGTCTTCAAAATCCCACTTCCCTTTTTGCAGCATCCCAAAGCCGGGGCCTGAAGCCATGATGTGCCTGCTAGGATCCAATGTGCACAGCAAAAGACCAGATGTTAAAGAATGGGGTTTCTGCACCTCTGTGCAAAGCTGCCCACTGCAGCACCCTGCTGGAGTTGCTATGGTAACCTCCTGCAACTTGGCATTTACATACAGGAACAGACACACTCTCACTTCAGGGCCAGATGCATTTCCTAAATGCATTGATTGTGTCCTTGGCACCCCCCCTCTCCCCCAGTCAATGGGGGCGTGTTCAGACCCAGTATTCCCAGGGGGAATAGGAGTCACTATCAGCTTGGGTGGGGAAGCGGAACTAGGCAGAAAGGGACAGTCCAAGTTCATGGAGGGTAGACTCAAGTGTATAGTTGCTCTCCAAGTTAAGTTTTGTGATCGTGGATTCTGTCACTTGTGGCCAGTAGTAAGGGCTGTAGTGACTTTGGTTTAGAGCTTTCCCTACTTTTATCTCTGGAACTTAGTTTGCTGAAGCCATCCCTGGGAGGAATATGAATCCACCAGTCGTGGGAAGTCATTGATCATTTACTTGCTCAGCAAGTAAACTTTAAAACTTAATTTAAAAATTAAAGGCCCCTGCCCTCGGGTTCTCTCTAGTCAGTGGAAACACAGACTGAAATACTTGGAGGAGTTGTAAGTAATAATGCTTGAGTGTGTGGTATGGATGGTAAGGGGTGTAGGAATGCTGAGGAAGGAAAGAACAACTTGCATAGCAAGAGTAGACTCCATAGATGACATGGACTTGACTAGGGCCCTTGACCCAAATCAGGTCCTATGGTTTCCTTTTGTCTTCAGGATCAAGTCCCCTAACTTCAGTGAGGTAAACAGGGGTCTTACCCTTCTGACTACAGCCAACTTTTCTAGCCTCATATCCCTGCAAGCCTGCCGTAGCCTTTCAGGATTCTTTCAAGACATTGCACATGCTGTTCCCTCCACCTAGAATGCTCTTTTCCCCTTCTCCACTTGGCAGCCATCTATTCTTCCTCCTAAACTCTGCACACCTATCACGTATCTATGAAGCCTTCCCTCTCCTCCCAAGGCAGAGAAGTTTATCCCACTCCTGTGCTCTTTGTGTGGATTTAAAAAAATCAAAACACAAATGAACGGAATTAAAGATGGATTCGCTTTGGTGTGGCCTAGGTAAGGTGAAGCCATTTGAAGTCATGGAACAAAGATAAGCAATCGGTGGTGGTGAGAGTGAATATGTGTTGGTGTGCCGTGCATATGGTGCAGTACAGAGATCGGCCTCGTGGTAGAAGAGTGGTCAGTACGGTGCCTGGCTCTGTAGAGTGGAGCATGGTTCTCTACTTAGAAGCCAGGCAGTGGAGGGCTGACTTGACATAGAAAGCCATGAAGCCTGACTCCCAGACCTCAGCCATCAGTCCTGGCAGGTTTGCGTGTAGGATAATCCTGCGGGGTGGTGGAGGGAGTGGTGGTATCTTCTGCCCTCTTAAGTGAGTTTGCAAATTGTGTGCAAGGGCCATATGAGACTTTCAGTTGTGCTTTGTTTGGCTACATGTAATTTTGAAATGTTTTGAATTTGAATGTTTTCAGTCAAGGCCTGCCATCTCGAGATTGTCATACTTCCCTTTTCTTTATGGTATTTCTCTGACAACTCTAAGCTGGATAATCTAAACCTGCTTTCAGAAGTGTTGCAAAACACTACAATATCCCAAAATAATGGCAATGTCTAATTTAAGATATTTAAATTCATAGATCTGGGGACCAAAAAGAAGAGGCTATAAAAGCAGTCAAAGGTGTTTTTTTGGGGGGGGGAGGCTCTTAGGGATTGTAATCCAGGAGGCACAGAGTCCATGGAAAAAGAAAATAATCTCAAATTGCAAGCAGAGGGTACAGGCTTATAAAAGCAAAACCCACAAGGTTAGAGAACTTGTTCTGAAAGAATTAGGTTGGTGCTGACAGAGTTAAACTGGAGACTACAGGATTGGCTATTTTGCTAACAGGTGTTACATTGGATTTCAGTCCAAAGTAGAAGATGTGTTCCAGGAGGTGGTGGAGTTGCAATTGACAAGTCGTAATTGATGAGATCAAAAGTTTATGGCGGTTCTGGAGAATTGAAACAGAAGTGCATAGGCCCTGCTTCCTCAATGTCCTCCCCACCCTATTTTGAACAGACTCTCTTAGCAATGTTTCACTTTGGGATTTTCCTTTATTAAAAGGCTTTATTCCCCTCTCAGGAGAATATAAAAGGTTTCCTAATTTGCCAATGAAAATTTCATATCTCAACTAAAACTTTGTATCTCAGCTTTCAAAATAGTAGACATTCTTGCTTTAGAGGCATATTTGATTTTGATACAATTGGTTAACCTGAAATGTAGCTTCTGCATTGAAGTGTGGTTTCCTGGGCTGTGAACAGAACAGATTTATCAGATTCACTACTATTTGAAAGGGATGCTCTCTGTTTCAGACCCAACTCTGGAGCTTGTGCATGTGTAAAACTCAGTGAAGGAAGCTGTTTCTCTTGAGCTGGGGTGTTTAGTTTTAGCTATCATGGCTTTTGATTGAAGAAGGTGCTCCTGAAGATAAATCAATCAGCCTGCAGAGATGTAGTGAGTTCCCACATGCAAGGTGGTGTTTAAACACTCTGGAGCAGTCCAATGTGGTGGTTAAAAGAACAGGCTTTGAAGACCCATCTAGGGTCAACTCCTTCCTGGCTTTCCACTTATTCCAACAGTGGAGAAAAGTAGGATCAGAGAGGTTAAATAATTTACTCAGGATCCCATAGCTAATAATTGATGGATCCATCACTCGAACTCAAGTCAATGTAACATTTAAACCTTTCTCTTCATTACTATTTTATGCCTTAAAATTGTTTAAAATCCATTCTTTTTCATGGTTGGATGAAAGAAGCCCTGGCAATGGTTAGAATAGGGAAAGTACACTAACCTAGTTTGTACAGAAAAATCCTTTATGATTTCTATGTAAATGCCTTTTGGATATCCTTACCCATTGAGTGATTTCTCACACAAGGCTTTAATGCAGAAGAGAGTGAACTTCATCAAGAAATATTTGCCTGAGTAGGTGTTCTTACCTAAGCAGAATTGGGGAATTCTCATTTATAGCGTCCAGGTGTGGATAGCCGTGTTGCTTGGTGTGTTATGGCACCCACAGTCATGGTGACCAATGTGGGATACATGTCCAGGGCTCTTCTTAGAAAGACCCCACAGAAATGCAAAGTGGGAATCCCAGAAGAAGGCTCTGCTGTTAAATGGAGCCATCCAGAAGATGCTGTGGTTTTAGCTCCTTGTCCAAGGCCACTGCCTTTTGTATTAAGTGGCCTTGTGCTTGGAATCCACTGTCAGAGCCCAGTGGAGCTGCTTGAACAGCATTTTCTGAATTTTTAAATTGGCTTCTGGTGTAATTAATACTGGGCATAATTTTCTACCTTTCTACAAAAGGTGAGCTTTTGCCTAATACGAAACAGCCCTAATTTTTTTCACACGTCTCTCCCCATTTGAGAAGAAACCTTAAAATTTGTTTCTTTTCCTTCCTTTTACTCTCTGCTATGGTGAGCTGCTTAGGTTAACAGTAAACAGATTTGCATAGAGTGGCAGCCCATCCAAGACACAGAGGATGAATGGCAGCAATCTTAAAGTAGGGTCTTCTATGCTTACACGACCCATAGTAGCAGAATGCACTAATTTATAGTATTGAGAGGTTTATTATTTACTGTTTGTCTACAGAAATGTAGATTTTTACATCAAAGTCATTTTGAATGCAAGAGTGATGAATTTTACAACACTTCAAATGCTCTTCTAAATATAGTGATAGGTTTGAATTCAAGTCATTGAAGTTTTTGAAGGAAAAATAAAATACAAGCTTAATTTCTTTATTTTTCTTTGTGGAGCAAGGATTGAGGTCTTGTTTTATGGAAAAATATATATATATACATATATATGTGTGTGTATATATATGTGTGTGTGTGTGTGTGTGTATATATATATATATATATATGTATATATATATATGTGGTTTTTTAGGAATGTCATTAAACCCAAAAGGCTAGTAGTTTCTCAGATTAAGGCCAGTTTATGGGAACAGAACTTGGCATCGTTTCAGCAGGAACATGCTGAGTCTATATTCTCCACTTTTACACCAAGTTCAAATATATGCACACAGATGGCAGAACAAGCTCTATTTTGAGCGAGTTAATCTCTCAGGACAAGTTAAAGCCTATGGTAATTTCTAATGTACCACAATTTGGCATCTATCATCATATTTTTATTATAAATGTGTAATAGTTATTATTTTATTTTTTAATCACATATAATTTAAAACTTTGAGAAAACAAAATGAAGTGCCTCTATCGATTCCTGGGTTTCCAACACAATTTGTACAAATTAAATTGATGTCGATGGTAATCCAGATTGATGTGAGACAACTTTTATAAAGCAGTTTGGTATTACACAGTAAAGGTGACAACATGCATGCCTCACAACCCAGTGATTCCCCTTTTAGGGATTTAGTACACAGAAATTTTTATATGCATATTGTTAACCTTAAAAGGTATTTTACCAGCAAAAATGGGTTTATTTGGGGACGGCAGAGAATTGCAGTTGAGGACGTACAAACTCTGGCAAAACCATAGGCAAGTCTAGCAAACGAAGGAGGGGGATGTTATTTTATAGAGAAGAAGGAAGGTGTTGGGAAAGGTTGTTTTGAATTAAAGTCCATTGGAAAAAAGCAAGAATTCAGGGTGATGATAATTTGTCATCAGCTGAGTTGCAGGGCTAGTTGACTTCTTGTAGAAGATTCAGTGTGCATCTTTTCCTGGGTCCTGTAATTGATCATTCTTTCCTAGGGATGATTCTTCTGTTGGGGTTTGTAACTGACAATTCTCCCTGTGATTGACATTGAGTGGTAGGGTACCCCCTTCTAGCCTCCCTGCTTCACTTTGGTAAGGTTTCCCTTTACTAATTTTTACAATGCACGTGTAGTAGCAGTGTTAGTCAGAGCAAAACTTGGAAACAACCCAATGTCCATTAACAGGAAGCTGCAAGTATAGGAGATGTTACAGTCATCCCCTGGAATGTTACCCAGCCATGAGAATCAATGAGTTACAGCCACATATACCAACATGGATACATCTCACAATGGTAATGTTAAGTGAAGACAAACAGCTAGCTGAAAAATACATACAGCACAGCTTCATTTATATAAAATTCAAAATAACAACACATTGTTTGAGGATATGTAAAGATGTACATTTTTTATGAAAAGCAAAGAAACAACACAAAATAAAGAATGGGTGTTACCTCTGGTGGAAAGGGAAGATAATGGAAGGGGGAGGGAAGGAAGAGGGGCTTCTGACATTCTGGCTGTATTTCATTTTTGTTTTTCTTCCTTTTCTTTTTTAAAATAAATTTGGTTTTTTTATAACAGTTTTAGATTTACAGAAAAATTGCAAAGATAGTACAGCGTTCTCATACCCTACACACATTTTCTCCTGTTACTAACATCTTATGTTGGTATGATACATTTATTACAATTAAAGAACCAATATTGATATATTACTATTAACTAAAGTCCATCCTTTATTTAGATTTCCTTAGACGTTACCTTAAGTCATCAAGTCTCCTTAGACTTGTAGACTTGTAGTCTCCTTAGACTCCTCTTGGCTATGGTAGTTTTTCAGACTTGTTTTTGATGATCTCAACAGTTTATGAGAAGTATTGGTCAAGTATTTTGCAGGATGTCCCTCAACTGGAATTTGTTTGTTTTCCTCATGATGAGATTGGGGCTATGAGTTTGGGGGAGGAATGCATTTTCATCACATGTCAAGGGCACATTTGGTCAATATGACTTAGCATTGTTGCTGTTGATCCTGATCACTGGCTGAAGTAGAATTTGTCAGATTTTCCACGGTAAGTTACTCTCTTTTTCCCTTCCCATGCTGTACTCTTTGAAGGAAGTCACTATGTATAGTCTATACTAAGAAGACAGGGAGTTATGGTCCACTATTTAGAGAGTGGAATATCCACATAAATTATTTTGAATCATTGTACATGAGACAGTTGTCTCTCATCTCTTATTAATGTATTTATTTAATCATTTATTTATATCATATGGACTCACAAATACTTATTTTATACTTCGGGTTATAATCCAATACTACTTTATTGATTTTATTGCTGAAATGGTTCCAGCTTTGGCTAATGGGGAGCTCTTTCAGTTGGCTTCTGTGTCCCTTTGACATACCCTCATCAATGTGGGTGTTTGTTTTGGTTTTGGTTTTTGCACATTTTGTTACTTTCTGTCACTTCCTGCTCCAGCTCATTTTGTATATTGCCTACCCACCGTGCCCCCAGAGTTCTAGAATCAGCTCTTTCTCCGATTAGCCCTGATTCTTTTCATTGGAGAATGGTATTAGAAACCCAGATCTAGGCACTGTGTATATTTATTTATACTGGGGTGTTGTTGCTTCTAGGGTCTCTCAGCTGACAGAGCAAGGAAATACATATGTGTGTATACGAACTCATATGTACATCCATATCTATAAATATTTCTAGAAGTAGCCATCTGTATCTTACTAAGCTAAGCATGAGTTCATGCTGATGTATCTGGCTCTAATCCATTATCTAATTATCGTGATCTAATTCATTATCTAATCCATGGATCATTCTGGCCTCCTCCCTTTGTTCACCCCATCCAGCAGTGAGAAATCTGGTTCTCACTATCTTCCATACACTTATTTAATTGTTTAATTCCACTATACATCTATAACAGTATCAGAATTGCTTACCCATACCCCAGTGGGGAAAAACTTGATCAATTAGAGTACAGTTCTTACATACAGCATCTTTCGTCTTTAGTCTTAAAAGACCAACCAGAGTTACTTGGGTCAGCACCCCCCTCCCCCCACAGTGAGGTTGTTTCATACATCTTTGATACAGTTAGTATTTTGTCTCATTCTGCATTCCATCCTAGAATCACCCAGCCTCCTAAATGATTTTTCTTGTAATTTGCACACATTAAGATTGGCTCTTTGTTTTCAAAAGTTCTGTGGGTTTTTAACAAATGAAATGCATAGTGTCAAATATCTATAATTATAGCATCATGCAGAATAGTTTTACTGCCCTACAAAATCCCTTGCCCCCCTCATTTACCCTTCCCCTCATTACATCCAAACTCTGGCAACCGTAGATCTTTACCATGGCCACAGTTCTGCCTTTTTTTAGAATGTTATATAATTAGCATCATACAGTATGTACCCTTTTCAGACTTCGCCTCTTTTCACCTAGCATTATGCATTTAAGATTCATCCATATCTCTTTCTTTTTTTTTTTTTTTTGGCTTGATAGCTCATTCATTTTTATTGCTGAATAATATTCCATTGTATGAATATACCACAGTTTATCCATTCACCTGTTGAAGAAGATTTGGTTTTCTTCCAGTTTTTGGCAATTATGAATAAAAGTGCCATAAATATTAGCATATGGGTTTTTGTGTGCTCTCTTTTTGTTTTGTTTATGTAATTTCAGTGCATAGGTTTGAGTTAATCATACTCCTCAATTCACAATACATTTTATCATAGGCCTATGAAAACCCTCCTCCTTCCAATGGTTCATGTATTTGGCTGTTTGTTTCTCTTTACCGCTACTCCCAGTTCCCACCTACCCTTCCCCATAGGCAAGCACTCTAATTTCCCTAATGTTTATCTTTTTTAGGGGGTATGTATTCTTGCAAAACGTGAATAGTTTTGTGTTCATGTATTTTTAACTTAACTAAATGGTGATACAATACAGCATACTGATTCTTCCTCTTTTCAGTCCGCACTATATTTTTAAGACCTACTCATGTTACTAGGTACAAATAAAGCCCAACACTGTCCAACTGAGCTTTCTGTAATAATGATAATGTTCTACTTCTGCCTTATGCAGTATGGTAGGCCCTAGCCCCATGTGACTCTTCAGCACTTGAAATGTAGCTAGTGCAAATGAAGAGCTGAATTTTTTACTTTTAAAAAAAATTTAACTAATTTGCATTTAAGTAACCTCATGTGGCTGGTGGCTGCCATATTGAATAGTCCGTATGTCTAACATTTCCATCATTGTTGCAGAAAGGTTTATTGGATAGTACAGGTGTAGCCCATTGGTTCTGATTGCTGCAGAGTGCTCCATGATCGGTGTCCACCACATTTACCAGTCTTTTCAGTGATGGATACCAGGTCACCTCCAGCTCCTCATCACTATAAATAATGCTGCAATTATCATCTTTGTGCATATTTCCTTAGGGACTGTTGTTAAAATTTCTCTGGGATATATAAGCAGGAGTAGAACTGCTGCTTCATAAAGATTATCTGTATTTATTTTGACTAATACTGTCAAATTGTGCTCAGAATGGCTGTACTAGTCTGCATGCTCATCAGTAGTATTTGAAGGTTACTATACCCCAGTATCCCCACCAACACTTGTCTTTATTCAGTGTTCTCGTATTTGTCAGTTTTCTAAGTGTGAAGTGATATCTCATTGTTATTTCGTATTTTCAGAAGCACTTTAAATACTAAGGAGATTATCCCTTTGACTGTAATAGGAGTTACAAATAAATTTTCCCCCCAGATTACTATATGTCCCTTGATTTTGCCCATGTTTTTGTGTAGTTGGTTGGTTTTCCAAAAGCTTTGGAACTTTCTGGAAGTTAGTATTTATTTTTGGCCTCCATACCTTAAGTCCCAGTTGGACAGTTTTTCCTCACTTTAAGATTATAAAAGGATTCATCATTCTCTCTTCTTATAGTCTAATGGTTTCATTCTTTGCATTTAAATATTTGATATATTTTGAACATTCTGACATATTCTGTGAGATATAACCTTATCCAGATGTACTGTAGGAAGTATCAACTTTAGCTCTCCAGATGGTTACTCAGATGTCTCAGTGCCATTTATTCAATAGTTTGTGATTTCCCCTTTGATTAGAGGTGTCATCTTTATCACATACTGAATTCTTTAATACATATAGGTCTATCAGAACTTCTGTTCTAGTGCCATATATATATATATATATATATATATATATATATATATATATTCTTGTGCCTATCCACATTGCTTTAATTATTGAAGCTCTGCTTTAGGTTGTAGTATGCTTAAATGTTCAGTAGGACTAGTCACCATCTGCTACTGTTCCTTTTCAGAGTTCTCCTAGCCATTTTTTTCCCATAGAGACTTTCAAAGAAGCTTGTCCAGTTCTTAAAAAAACAAACAAAAAACCGAAAAAGAAACAATAACAAAACCTAGGTATTTTTGTTTAAAATCTTGTTAAAATTTTTAATTAACTTAGGGAGAATTAAATCCTTTTGATGTTGAGTTTTTCTACTTAAGAACTTGGTGTGTTTGTGTTTGTTTAGGTTTCTGGTCTGCCCTTCAGCACAGTTTTAAAGGTTCTTCTTTCTCCTCATAAAGTTTTTGTACATTTCTTGCTGGATTTACTTCTAGGTATTTTGTCTTTCTGTCCCTTTGTAAAAGGAGTATTTTATATGCACATATATAGCATATATATTTTTTATATGTATGTATATATGTCCTAAATGATTATAGTTTGTGTCTATCAAAGATCTTGGTATTCATGTGTTAATTTTCAGCTGCTACTGCCTTACTGAATTCTTCAGCTATAGCTGTGTTTCAGTTGGTTCTCTTG
Organism: Neomonachus schauinslandi; assembly: GCF_002201575.2. NCBI lineage: Eukaryota > Metazoa > Chordata > Mammalia > Carnivora > Phocidae > Neomonachus > Neomonachus schauinslandi. The sequence goes on from NC_058408.1 coordinate 49,638,042, forward strand.
GATATTTTAGTTATGCAGACATATCATAGGCAAATACTGATCATCTGTATTGTCCCTTCAAATTTTTATTTCTTTGATTTTATTTTCCTGTTTAATTACACTGGTAGTAACTACAGTACAATGTCAGATAAAAATGTGATAATGTGATTTCTTGTCTTCTCCTGACTTTAATGGTAGCAACACTACTGTCTTGCCATTATGATGATTGCTTTGTGTTCAGATTGATAAACATTATCATGTTAAGGAAGAATTGAGGGGCGCCTGGGTGGCTGAGTCAGGTTGGGCTGTCTGCCTTCGGCTCAGGTCATGATCCCGGGGGCTGGGAATCGAGTCCCACATTGGGCTCCCTGCTCAGTGGGGAACCTGCTTCTCCTTCTCCCTCTGCCATTCCCCCGGCTTGTACTCTCTGGCTCTATCTCTTTGTCAAATAAAGAAATAAAATCTTAAAAAACAAAAAAGGAGGAATTGAGTGTTTCTTTATCTAGAATGACTTTTTAAAATATTTATTTATTTATTTATTTGCGAGAGAGCGCGCGCGCGCACACATACCAACAGGGAGGAGCAAAAGGGTTGGGATAGGGAAGCGGAAAAGATCTCAAGCAGACTTTGTGCCAAGCATGGAGCCCAACATGGGGCTCAGTCTCCTGACCCCTAGATCATGACCTGAGCTGAAACCAAGAGGCCAACACTTAACCGATTGAGCCACCCAGGCACCCCATCAAGAATGAATTTCTTAAAATATTAAAATGTTTTAGTATCTATAATCACGTGATTTTTCTCCTCAGATTTATTAAAAGGACAAATTATATAAGTGGATTTTCTAATATTGAACTATCCTTGCATTCCTGAAACAACCCTCACTTGGTATATAGTGAATTATTCCTTTAATGTGTTGCTGGATTCTGTTTGCTAATATTTTATTAAGGATATTTTACATCCATATTCCTAAGTAAAGTTAGCCTCAGATTTTCTTTCTCTATGTGTGTAATCTTTGGCAGGATTTGTTATCAATTTTACATTTACTTTATAAAGTAATTTTTCAGTTTTCTTTCTTTGTTTTCTGTAGAGTAGTTTATATAGCATTGAAATGATCTACAAAGCCTGTAGCCATAACCACTGTCCTACACAGTGTGGTAAATGTAGCGACTGAGTTAAGAACTAATTAGTTACTTTGTTAGTCAATAATGAACTACTAAATAAGATAGAAATTGTGACCACAGTTACCAGTGAATGAAATGGGTGAGCAGAAATGCAGTATAAAAATATTTAAGTGCCGTCTTTGGGACCTTTGTCAAAAGTTGACAGCCTTCAGTTAAGGGAGCATGAAACTTAAGAATATAAACCATAGAAATGCCCAGTGAGACTTTTTCACTGTTGCCAGTTTCTTGGTGGCTTTTGTAACTCTAAATAGTGAGGGGATACTTTCAGTGACTATGCCACACCACGTAGCTCCGGGAGGCAGCATTCCCAATAAAACTTGTATACATGTAGCATCATCTGGAGATGTGCAGTGCAAGTCTGGGCATATCTAGTGACCTTGACTGATGACTGCAGATTGTCCTGTTCTCCCTGTATATCTAACTTTCCCCCTAAATTTTGGAAATTAAAATTCACTCATTTTTCCCCATTATAATCTCATCCTGTGCCTTGATTCTTTTTCCCATGTCCCCTTTCCTCTGTTTCCCAGTGTCCTCTGGATGGCTCTTTTCAGTCTAGTAATAATCAGAATATAGTCTGAAAGGGTGCAGTGGCAAAAAGTGGGCTACTTTATTGAGAAGTGTCCTCTGAACACTTTCTCATAATGTTCTCTAAGCACACAAGAGGGGTGGCCATTCCCTCTTTTCTTCGCTGATGCTTCAATACCAAGTGTTCTTAGCCTCAGCATCATGAATGGGCTCCCAAGTCCATTAAGTATAAAATTTGTGTGTAAGTGCAATTTCCTGGAAAGAGAGTTCATAGATTAATCGGATTTTTAAAGGGATACTGTAAGTAGGAAAAAGGTTAATCTTCTGGAACAATGAGACCTTTACAAATAACTTAAGGAAGAGAAATTTATTCTCTCTCAGACAACAGTTCCAAGAAGAGGGGTTCAGGTTGGAAGGGCAGCTCCATTCCATGCACTTCTTCAGAAACCAGGGTCCTTCTGTCTTGCTGCTCTGCCGCGCCCCCCTCCCCCCAGGTTTTCATCCTCTCCTGCCTGGTCCAGCAGGTTGACCAGCATGTGTTTCTACTTACAGGAAAGAGAAGGGCAGAAGTACAGGGTGAAGATATTCTTTTTATTTAAGCCAGTGAGATAAATATTGCACATATCTCATCTACTCTTATGGCCTTGGAGAGAACTTTGTCACATGCCCTAAGTCCAGGCAAATGATGCTGGGAACTTCAGTCTTAGCTGGGTGGCCATGTGCTCAACTTAAATTCTAGGCAGAAAGAAAGAGAGGACTTGGAGAGTCTGGGTGGCTCAGTCATGTCTTGACCCTTGGTTTCGGCTCAGGTCATGATCTCAGAGTCCTGGGATCGAGCTCTTCATCAGGCTCTGTGCTCAGCAGGGAGTCTGCTTGAGGATTCTCTCTCCCCCCTCCCTGTTCATATGCTTTCTCTTGCTCCCTCTTTCTCTCTCTCTCTCAAATAAATAAATCTTTAAAGAAAGGATAGATTTTTGGGAAAAAGAGCAGTCTCTGTCACAGGAACTTCAAAAAAGTTAAGAACCATCCTTCTAGACCCATACAGTTCTACTCTCCTTCCAGAAGACACCTCCTTTTTGGAACTACACATCTTCAATTTTGTCACCTTCTGCCCCTCCTTCTCCTTATTCTTGGTACCGCTCCTCTGTTTTTTCTGTCTCATCTCCTGCCTTCACCCAAGCACATTTCTTGAACTATGTAGATATTGGTCAAAAAACCTATTCTTAAAGGCCAACATAGCAAATATTTTAGGCTTTTCTGGACATATGGTCTCTGTTGCAGCTACCTAACTATATATTTATATACACAATACGAAAATGAATGGGTGTGGTTGTTCCAGTAAAACTTCATTTTTACAAATAGGCAAGTAGCCTACATGTCACCATTTACCAACCTCTGATGTAGACTGTATATCCCATTTCTTACTTTATAAATTCCTTGCTTCCCAGCACTTCATTGACCTTCAAAACCCCATTTCATTCACTGGTAACTGTGGTCACAACCCCGCATCCCTGAAAGTCCTCCAGCTCTGAAACTGGTCTGCTCATACCACAGATTGTTCTTTACAGCTCTTTCCTGCTCTTCCTTACACTCTGACTGATGTATGACTCTTGAAATTCACCATTTCATTGATCCCTTTTTAAAAAAGATTTTATTTATTTATTTGAGTTTGAGAGAGAGAGAAAAAGAGCGCGAGCATGAGCAGGGGGGAGGGGCAGAGGGAGAAGGAGAAGCAGACTCTCTGCTGAGCAGGGAGCCCGACGCGGGGCTCAATCCCAGGACCCTGGGATCATGACCTGAGCCGAAAGCAGACACTTCAGCGATTGAGCCACCCAGGTGCCCCTTCATTGATCCTTTTATTTTCCTCATATCTATTAGAATCCTTCTGGCAACTCTTCCTTTTCCTTTAGTACCTTTTTATTAGAATCCTCAATTTCATTGCTTCTTGTTGTTGTATACAGCATCTACTAGTATATGTTCAAATTTGGATCAGTTGCCCCATATCCACATGCTTTACTTTGACCCCCAGACTGAATGCCAAGGTTTGTATGTAAATTCTCCTGTTTGTCTGGATTGGTGGTACCATAAATATCTGGGTTCTAATCTCCGTTTGGCCCTAAACATTGCTTATCATTTTTTTATTGTCCTTGAGCAACCTGTCTTCTCATTGCCCTAAGTAACTATTTCAAATCTTTAGTAGATAGTTAAGCTCCCAATCTAATTTCTATATCTCTTCATGTAGCATAAGACCTTGCCTTACACTTTATCTAAAAATTGGAGCTGATTATCAGGCATAATTTCTCTGCACCCCCAACTCTCAAACTTGTAGACATATCCACATTCATTCTTAACTTCTCACTTCCAACTGCCAATATTTTTTCAGCAGCTGCTAGGTATTGGTCATGATACTAGGCTCTCAGGAGGCAGTGAGAATTAAAAAATTCCTAGCATTCCTAGCCCACATCCTAGCATACCCTCTTAGCGAGCACCTGATCAGTCTCTTCCTGTTCAGAATGGTGTTTCACTTGCTGACTGCTTCATTGCACCAGGGACCATGTGAAATCCAGGGAACGCTCTTCTGTCCTCATCTTAATGATCCCACTGTTACATTGCCACCACTGGTCTTCCTTGAAGTTGTCTCCTCCTTTTCTTGGGTAATGCAAAGGTAGGAAGCTACCTTGTAAAACTGGAAGAAAGCCAGTGTGGCCGGAGCATAAAGACAAAGAGACCTCTCCATATCAGCTGGTGGCACCTTCAGAAGCTTTATTATTTTCCAACTTATAATACTATATTGACTCCCAGGACCTGCTGGAGAATGCACATGATTCTTAGCAAGACATGAAAGGTACTCCACGATTTGGTTCCTACCTGTCTGCTACTGTGTCAGATTGACTTCATGTTAGTTTGGAATTTTTCCATTATAAGTAAGAGAAAACTTAACTTGAACTGAAGTCAATGATAAAGGGGATTTGTTGGCTCAGGTCGGTGAAAGCGGTAATCATGCTTACTGTTATCAGGGCTCCGGCTTTGTGTCTCCTTAGTTCTTGGCTTTGGCCTCCTCTGTGTGTGGTCTGCGTCATTAGACGGGTCGTAAAATAGCAGTAGCAGTTGCAGGCGCCACATTCAGATGGAGTATGTCCAGAGGACGAGTAAGGATTGCTTCTGAGAGCTTGCACAAGAGGAAGAAGGCTGCTCTCTCCCAGCAGCCCCCTTCAGGCCACTCCTTGCAATTCGTTGGCATGAGTTGACTTAGGCCTGCCCATCCCTGGCTCAATCTCTGTGCCAAGAGGGATGCAGTAACTGCTCAGCTTCAACGAATCGGCCCATTCTGGAGCTGCATGGAGAGAGGAAGAGCGAGGAGGAAATTTCTGAGTCACTTCAGTCCCTTCCGCTTCATATATCACGAAGGCTGACCTATTATTCTCTTTTTTATCCGCCCCCCCCCAAACAATTCCTTTTGTTCTTCCATATACATCTTAGGTACAACCTCCTCTTCTGGGGGTTCTTTGCCTTCTCTGTTTTCCTGGCACTCCATGCATACTTCCCTAGTAATACTCTGTAAATCTTAAATTATTTTCTTTACCAATCGCCTATCCCGTGAAAGCATAAATTCCTCAGAGAAAGAGAGAGCACACGTGCGTGTGCACATGCATGCAAGCTAGGGGAGGGTCAGAGGGAGAAGGAGAGAGAGAACCCCAAGCAGGCTCCCTGCAGAGTGAGGAGCCCAATGTAGGGCTCGATCCCACAACACTGAGATCATGACCTGAGCCAAAATGAAGAGTTGGACACTTATCTGACTGAGCCACCTGGGGCCCCAAAGGCAGACAGTTCCTTAATCATCTCAGTATCCTCAGCTTCTAGTACAGTCTTGCTTGTTCGGCGTGGACTATGTATTTCGAGAAAAGACATTGAGCTTCGTTTCATACCCAAGAAAAGGAGGAGCTGACTCCTGGGGAGCCTTGGCGTTTAGCTCAGGGGTTCTTAAAGTGTCCCACAAACCTTTCCATGGATGATGAGACCCCTTCCACAGGCTCTTCGAAGCGAAAACTGTTTTCGTAATATTAAGATCTTATTTGTCTTTTTCACTGAGTTGTTATTTGCACTGATGCAAAAGCAGTGTGGGAAAAGCTGCAGGTGTCTTAGCAGGAATTCATGCAGTGCTGCCAAACCCTACTGGTGGCTGTTTGGCTTTTCACCACACTCAAAGGTCGTCCCACAAATCCAGTGTTACTTGGGGACATCCTAGATGAAGCAATCACAATTACTAATTTTCTACATTTTGGCCCTGGAGCACATGTTCTCTTAATATTCTAACTGACAGAATGGGAAGCACACACACAACTTCTGCTAGAAGCTGACGTGTGAGTGTTTGAGTTGCAAGCTCAACTATCTGCTTCTGTTGTATACCACAATTTTTGCTTGACAGAACAAGCGCACTGTATTTATTCAGACTTGGGAATTTGGCCGACATTTTCTTGAAAATGAACAAAGTGAGCTTGGAAAATAACTGACAACATTTGTAGCCAACGATAAAACACAAGCTTTCAAGAGAAAAAAACCATGGAATATTATAACAACTTGTGAATGCCACAGCAAGCTTGACAGCTTTTCAATACTTATAGACTTGACTCATGAGACCAGTAATGCTATTCATGAATGAGAGTTTTTGCAGTTGTATAACGAACTGTGCCAACATTTGGAAGATGTGTGGAAATCCATGAGCCACTATTTTCGAAACGACCAGTGCATGACGTTTTAAAACTGTGTGTGAGTAAAAAAGTACATTCAAATTTCAACATGGATGATGGATTTTAATGAAGGAGCATACAGAATCTTCCATGTATGGTTTCTGTTTCCACATTGCCATTCACCTTTAGGAAGTTAATACTTACTGAGCTTTGGTGTACTATCAAAAAAAAAAAAAATCCACAATTTCCTGAAATAGCTATTAAAAGACACCTCCCTTTTCTAGATTCATTACTCTGTGAGGCAAGATTTTCTTCATATGCTTCAGCTAAAGCATTCTGCAGTATATTTAATGCAGAAGCAGGGATGAGAAAGAATCCAACTGTCCTTTATTTAGCTGGGTATTTAAAAGAGTTTCGAAAAATGTAAGATGATGTGACTCCTCTCAGTATTTCTTTTATCATAAAAATATTGATTTTTTTCATAAAAGACATGGTTTTTGTTACCATGTAATGGGTTTTTTATTGTTTTTTGATGAATTAATAATTATTTACAACATTTCTCAGTTCTGGCTTCAATATGGTAAACACTGATAGACAGAGCCCACATAGAACCACAAAATCTTGTAGTTCCTGTAATTTTTAAGAAGGAAAATGGTTGCTGAGACCAGAGGTTTGAGAATGGCTGATCTAGCTCACATGGCACCTCAGCCAGGAGGTGACCCTGAGGCTCCAGGGAGAGTTAATTATCTTCCATGTGAATTGTGCAGCACTTGGTTTATATCTCTGTTACAACACTTCCCACAGAGCAACATACTAGTTCGTCCACCTGTTGTTTCTGGCCTGTGGTCCTAGCGCCTGTTCGTCTCTGATACAGAGAACTAGGTGAATGAACAGAAGAATGAATGAGCAAATGAATAAATGAAGGCTCAAAGGGCTCTTCATTCTGCTGTAGGTCTGTTTGTAGTTACTGAATTGTCATGAGTATTCTGTGGTTCCTCTGGAGGACAGAGCTTTATGTACACACGTGATAATAGACTCTACCAAGTAGATGTGCTGTGTGTAGCCCCCATGCCCTTCAGCCATGTGGGGGAATTTCTAACAGTCAGAAAGAAAAAATGGGTGATGAAGAATCTCAGAGTCACGGTGCTTCGGTGCTGGCTTATAGAGGTGCTTTGCTTCACTTTCGTCAGGACCTTGTATATACTCCACAGTGAGACTGGAAGGCACGCTGTTATCATTACTTAAAGGTCATGGGAGAGGCCGATTGCGAAACTGTGACATTCAAAGCAATTTTGGCTTCTTTCCTAGGGGTTTTGAGATTAAAGGTGAGGGGTATGACTGTTGTTCTAGACCCGCTTGGAAGAGTTTGAGCTACTTTAAGACAGAGACTCTAAATCCAAGGCATAGTCACCTCCATTGACCACCACAGGAACAGAGCTGAAAGTTGACGTTGCCAAAGTTTGAGTTTCTCAAACTTGAGAATCAGAGTTTCTCAAATCTTGGTCCTGAATGCTGCGATCCTGGGGATTAGACAGTTGTGGGTTTGAGGACATAAGGCACTTTGAAAGCTTCAAGATCAGTGTTTCACACGCGTTTTCACGGCAGTTGATCTCTAAAAATGATGATCCTTCTGGGTCTCCTTGGAGTATGTTACATGTCGTGTCATGGTTGGAGGTGATGGGGTTAGTGACTGTGGCTTACCCCATCAGTTACCCCAGGGATTGGAGGTGATCATCGCAGCACATCCACAATTCATTTGCAGCGGCCAGTAGGCTATAGCATACCAACTGGGAAAGTCTTTTCTAATTTAAAGTGTCTTTGAGGGAAGGAGCTCACTTCTCATCGTGTCCTGTGTGGAGTCCCATGTGCAGTGAGAGATCAGAAATAACCTTCCCAAGCATCTGAAAACTGTGACACCTCCTAATTGGACCAGATTGCTTCTACACCACTGGGGTTGTTATCCAGTGGGTTAAACCAGCTCAGAGATAACACTAAATCATGAGGCTCCTCTCCCTGTTCCTGACCTGTTTTGGTCTTAGCCTTAAGTACTCTTCATATTTAGTCCAGTCATCTCGCATAGAGAGCATATTCCAGAATTCCTGATGGCATCATCAACAAGTTACAGTCTGTGGAAACATGTAATAACTGTAATTTCCACAGAGACTTGATGAAGTTCTAGCTAAGTCTAAAGGCAAAGAAACTTGAGATTTTGTTTACCTGTGGGACCTGGTTCAAGGATATTATTGTTCAATAAATGGTAACTTATTATTTGAAATAATGCTAGCCTTACAGAAATGTTGCAAAAATAGAGCAGATAATTCTCCTTATACCCTTCACTGAGCTTCCCCTCATTAACATTTTGCCCAAATAAATGACCCCAACTAAGAAATTAGCATTGGTGTGAGAATATTTCTAGGTGGTACGTGGGCTGTCATTTGAAAAAATATAAGATTTAAACATATATTCGAAAATAATAGGTATACAAAATTAATTTCATTGATTTTTGTCATTAAGATTCAGATTAGGCAAAAATCGATTTAAAAGTAAAGTAAAATTTCAGGTGGTACATGGACATGGCACAATTAAATTATGAAGGTATGACTTGAATGAATGACATTTGGGAATCTGTCAGAATAAATGCATAATTAGGAAATTTTAAGAATTTACCTCTTTCTCCTTCCTACTTCGGTTGATGCTTCTTGGATGCTGGTTTCCCAAGGCAGGCTTTACTGCTCCAGAGTGCCACTCTCGAATGATTTGCATTCTCCATCCAGTACATTGATGATGGTCAAGCCTAGAATAACGTCCCTTCACCTGTCCATAGGAAAGTTGACTTCCTTGTAATCCTCACATTACCACACAGATTGATGATTATGGTGGTGATGATGGAAGTTAATGTTCTCCCTCAGACTGGACATTGACAAAAACTTGGAAATGTGCGTACTAAAGGGAGATTTGAGAGAGAAGTGTAAATTATCCAGTTAATGGGTTTTCTCCAATATAAATGCAAAAATCGCTTTCATCTTCAGGTCACAACATAAATCACATTGCTGCCTGGCAGTTTTACTTTCTGCCAGGTTCTGTGATGAGGTGATTAGTGAGAACTCTGGAGCAGGGTAGCTATTTGAGGAGTTTAGAAAGCCATGAGGGGTGTGCAGAAGGCTAGGAAGACCTGAGTTTCATCCAGAGGGGAATTTGCCGACCACATCTGTCTTGTGAACTTCAGCTTTTCTTCCTCCCTCAGGAGTCAAAATCACTTTAAATAATTTGTGGCTCTTCAAACTCAGCCTTCCTTTTTGTATTTCTTACCTCTTTTCTCCTGGCTAAAGGAATCCTGGTTTCCCATGCATGTTTTCATTGTTAGGGAGTGAAAACTTGGTGAGACATAGGGCTTAAGTTAAGGTCCCCCAGTCTCAAGTCCTCATAGAAGTCAGGAATTTGCTAGATGAAAATAATGACCATCAGATAAGAGCAAAAGTGCTTTTTGTTACAAGGAATACTTAAAAAGATTTTTCTTAACCTAAGTCTTTCTCAGTCCCACTGACTTTCCAGATGCTCTTGTTTATTATCCCTGTTTTATTTTTTATATAAAATCGTGGATGTGAAGAGTGACAATGATGTATCAAGGACTGTTGGATCAGTAGATGCTACTTGGCAGTCTTCTTCTGTATTTTTCCTTATATTTGCTTGGCTTTCCAGACCACTCCATATCATCTGATACTGCAAAGTAATACCAAGTCCTGGGGCGCTCTGGAATAACAGAAGGAGTCCAGTTTCTAAATGTCAAGCACATGAACTGTAGTTAACTCAATCCTTTATTTTTTCATTGGCTTTTGTTTCTTCATTTGCTTTTTTATTCTTTTATTTCACTTCCTGTGTTTGTTTATCATGTAACAGCTGTTGGAACTACAAGCATAATTTTATTTTATTTTTCATTTTTTAGAAATCTTGTTTATTTATTTGAGAGAGAGAGAGTGAGAGAGAGCACGAGAGAGAGGGAGGGGAAGAAGGAGAGAGAGACAGAGAAGCAGACTCCCCGCTGAGCAGGGAGCCCGACACGGAACTCGATCCAGAACCCCCGGATCATGATCTGAGCCGAAGGCAGACATTTAACCTACTGAGCCACCCAGGCGCCCCACAAGCATAATTAAAAAATACAACAGCAGCGTGGTCGTGGAGCCATGTGCCGACCACCTTGCCTAGAATTTGTAAATTTGCTGGCAGTGTGTCATTATTACTTTTATTGCTTCAAACAACAATAACTACAGAATAAATATGACCAAAGGGAGCTGTGACCAGAGTACGTGTACATAACCACTAGAGCTAGAGTTCATGGTATAATGATGCCCACAGTCAGTCCCCCCCACGGCCCTGGTTGTACTGGTAGATGCTAACACTGCCCCCCGCCGGATATGTTAGGGACATCCAGCAAATTGGCTTCTGTGTTCTTGCTAACTTGGCAGGTGGAGGCTGCTACACTCGCGTACAGTGTCATGTCCTGCTAACCGCTGATACTGATGGCCACTAACCTGACTTCATATAGTCAAGTGAGATGGTAGAACACACAGCGATGCTTTGGTCCTGCCCCACGCGCTATTTGTGAGATACTCAGTGTTGGGGTTGAGTGAACCCAATGAATGTCACCCAAGTTCAGGACTAATTGAGGGGCAGAGACAAGAGATAGACAGTTGGAAATAAGAATATCACCTTTGTTATTGATAAAACTATGCTGGGAGACATGGCTCAGCTGTGGTCAAAAGGCTTGCCTACCGTTCTTTTTAACTAAATATTATGCCTCCTGGGAAAGAGATCTGGCCCTGCTAAGCCCCCACTGAGTATAGAGAGCAGAGTAGAAGGTACGCTTTCTCCAGGCATGCAGATATCAAAAACACAGAGAGAGGAGGGGAGGGGCTGAGCTGGCCAGCTCAGATCTTTTCCTCCACTCAGCACTCAGATCTGGTTCCCCTCTCCCCACAAGGAGTACAAGGGCAGAGAGACAAGCACTGCTATCCTAGCAGAGACTTCTTACATAGGGAAGCGTGAATCCGGGGGGAAGGGAGACTCCCAGCCACCCCCAACACACTGTGTGCCTGGTCCTGTGCTAAGTACTCTACCTCCAGGATCTCAAGCACCACAGCTGTTCTGTGAAGTAAATGCTTTGTATTAGTGTAGAAAGGAAGGCTTCATGAGGCATGTTGTTTCCTCCAGATCATGCAGCTGTGAGTGAACAACAGAAAGTGAGTGAACAACATTCATTCTTCAGTCTACCTGAGCCCAAAGCCTGGGCTCTTAATCAGAGTTCTGCGAGGTCTCACATGTTTTGCATTCATAGTCCTTCTTACCTTGGCGTGCACCTTGATTTCTTGATTTCACAATCTGCTCAATGGGGAGAGCTATCCTGACTTAGAGGAGAGAACTCTCATAAGGAATGGATCATAAAGAATGGTTGTAAATTATGGTTAGCGGACACACACGAGATTCCCAATGAATCCACATAGGGATGAGGGCTACACACTTAGGGGAGAATAGAGCATGCCCGTGCTCTTTTCAAAATGTTCTTTATCTGTCAGCTGATCCGTGCTGGTGAAGGTTAGCCTTGTTTCCCCAGAAAGTGGTCAACTGGGTTATACTGTGCTTGGGAGATTCTTTGATTCATTTGTCCATAAAGCACATGTAAGATGTCCACCCTGTACCAGGAGGCTTGGGGCTGAATTAGGGGAACGCTTGGAGGGGACAGATAATGCCCACATGATCCAGGGGTAGAAGGTCCTATACATACTCATCAAGGGAAAGGTATAACATCTGCTCAGCCATGGCCCATTCTTGACAGATGTTTTCTGCCACTGTAACTTTCATTCTTCTCAAGCACACTTTCACTGATTTGACAGCTAAAAGGAAAACACAGTTTCTTTTCCTCTATTCACAATACTTTGAACACCAGATGAGTGTGTGTGTTGGGGGGGGGAGTCTCTCACACCAACCAATTCTCCAACTCTCTGCACACTAACTGGGTGTCTTCCAATTTACTTATGACACTAACTGCCTGGAGTTAGTGCAGACTCCAGAGGTTAAGGACTTCATCCCACAAGACTGACCTCCCCCCTCGCCCGCTTTAGATGCCAGTCACAAGTCCCAGGTTGTCACTCATACTTCTGACGGACCAGCTATAAATTGGGGTTCCCACAAGCCCCTCCTCAGATTTGATAATTTGCTCTAATAGCTCACAGAACTCGAAGGAACACATTCGCCTGTTTATTGTAGAGGATATAATGAAGGAGACAGATGAGCAGTCAGATGAAGAGGTACCTAGGAAGAGCTGTGGAAAGGTCCCATGCACAGGAGCGTCTGTTCCTGTGTGGTTGGGGTGTGCCACCATCCTGGTGCATGTGAATGTGTTCACCAGGCCAGAAGCTCTCCAAATCTCATAGTTTGGGGATGTTTTATGGAGGCGCCATCACATAGGCATGATTCCTGACTCTCTGTCCAGTCTTTCTCCCTTTCCCAGAGGACGGGATGGAGGCTGAACGTTCCATGCATCTAATCATACTGTGGTCTTTCTAGTGACCAATTCCCATACAGGAGCCTCATCAGAACAGAAGATGCTCCCTTATCTAGGAAAACCCAAGGGATTTAGGAGCTCTGTGTAAGGTATTCCTATTATCCTCATTTCTCAGAAAATTACAGGGTTTTTAGGAGCTCTTTGTCAGGAACCAGGGGCAGAGACCAAAGGCATATTTCTTACTATGTCTCAACTGCTTCTAGCACCACCGCCATGATAGAATTCATTCATTCATTCATTCATTCATTCATTCATTCATTCAATTGCATGCTTGAAGGTGGCTGTGAAGCCATGTGTTTATTTCTCAAGACTCGCCCTGATTAGAGCAATTGGAAAAAGACATTTTTTTTTTAGTTCAAAATGGCAGTGTTTTAGGGATGCTCTCATTTGGTGGTTAGGGAGATTTGACTTATTTATGAGGCTACTGTCTTCTTTCTATGCCAATGCAAACATCTCTTAGCCATATATGGAAAACTTTCCTAAAGTGGTTTATTTTGTAGGTGATAAAAATACCTTGATAAAGAAAGCAGTGAGAGTGCATGGGATACTTAGAACAAAGGTCTGTGACTCATCCTGCTAGGAACATTTTCTCAGAAGGGCCCCTGAAAGGAAACAAGAGAATGAGTGGAAGTTTTCCTGCCTGTGTCACACCCTCTTGCTGCTCTCTGTGTAGACATAGTCACTAGATTTCTGTTTACTTTGAGTCTTCTTCTTGTAAAATTGGAATAATAATTGCTATCAGGTAAATCCTAGAAACTTACTATGTTCTTCCCTCATTTCTCTTTTTTTTAATTTTATTTATTTATTTGTGAGAGAGAGAGAGAGAGCACAAGTGGGGAGGGGGCAGAAAGAGAGGGAGAGAGACAAGCAGACTCTCCGCTGAGCAAGGAGCCTGAAGCAGGGCTTGATCCCAGGACCCTGAGATCATGACCTGAGCCGAAGGCAGACACTTAACCGACTGACCCACCCAGGTGCCCCTCTCCCCTCATTTCTAACAGATTTCCTGACTTTCAAGATTCTTGATCATTTCCACAATATATCTGTTCCAGCAAGGCTGTCTCCTTCTCACTGAGTCCAGAGTGCCCTCCTGATTCAAGGTATAAGCTTCTGTTTAGGGCAGATGCTTCGGTCCTGATTTGGTTCCTGTCATGTCTTTCCTTTTGGAATGTTCTCTTCCCTTTTTCTGCCTCCTGCAATACCAGTTATTCTGCAAAGGACAGCATGAGTCCCTCTCTTTGATAAAGGCCTCCCATAATTGCACTGTCTCATGTAGATATTCTCTATCTCCAAATCCCCCAGCTCCTGGTATCTAGCTGCATTTTTAAATATTGCTTAACTGTTCACCCTGTGTTTATTTTTCCTCCCAGCTAGAAGGTAAGCTCATGTATGGGAGGTACTATTTCTTATGTGTCTTTCATTAGAGCCCTTGTCTTTGTTAGAGCCCAGAACAATGCCGTGCTCATCACAGATGCTCAGTAAATACGTAGTTACAGAATAAATGCATAGGCCCCCATCTGCTGAGATTTACTACATCCTGAGCTTCCTTGTTGACTCCCACCAGGAAGGGCTTTACAATGGACTGTTCTTTTCTTCCTAGCTCTTCTGTGTGGTGAAGTGGAAAGCTTGAACTTTGGTGTCAGAGAAACCCACCACTTATGCGTGAAATGACCACAGCCAAGTTTTGTTCAAAGCCCTGAAACATCGGCTGTCTCATCTGCAGGGAAGAGATAATACTTGTCTCCTAAGAGTGCAGGAAATCACTTCCGTGGAGAACCTGGCACAGTGTTTGGCACTGTGGAGATGCCTCTTCTTGCTACCCTCTTGGACTTAAATCAGGTAGCTCCCAGTGCCTGTTCGGTTCAGTGGTATCCTGATTGATGCAAGCTTCCTAAGGAAGCTCAGCTTGGTGCAAACAGACTCACAAAACCTCCTCTAAATCTTGTGAAGCGGAGCTGTCTGGCTGCATTAGCATGACAAAACCACCTCAGGACAGAACCGTTTGTCCCAGTCCAGTTGAAGAGGGAGCCATGTTGGCTCAGCAGAAATGCCCAAGTGCTTTAACTATTCTTCTTTCTTCTTTCTGCGCTTTCCCTGTTCCTTACCCTCCTCAGCAACCAGATTCCTCAGTAGCTTTGCCACCATCTGCTGCAAAAACAGTGAAGGATCTGCCATAATTAATACTCTTTGATTAACTGATTGTAGTTGAATGTGAATGAGTATCAGCCAGCGTGTTACCCCAACACACTGGTCGTATAAGAAACTTTGTCCCATGAGAGGAGATCTCCAGCATCAGCAAGCAGGAGAATTCTGCAATCCCAGTCTGCTGGCTCTAAGGTCAACCTTTGACATAGACCAAATTTAGCATTTTTAAAGGGATAAGGGTATATTGACACAGAAGCAGCATCTTTCTTCTTCCCCCGATGGGGTGGCCTCCACCTCTCCTGGGGAGAGTTGACTGGGCTGCGTTCTGGACCTTGTTCTGGTGCCTGGCAGGGACTGGGTAGGGAAGTGAGTACTGTAGGCCCCCTTCCAGCCTCTGGAGGGTTCTATTCCTTGTCATTAGTACCCTGGAAGGTAGCTCTTCTCTTCCTTGAGTGGTGGCACCTTAACCTCATTTTAAACCCTATCCACCTTGTTTTCTATTCTGAGACCCAGGGATGCACATTGTAACCTCCCATGTATTTGCGGTCTTTCCAAATTTTTTCTTGTGGTTGACTTCAAGTTTCATAGTACTGTGATCTGAAAATACGCATGGTATGATCTCAGTCATTTTGTACCGGTTGAGGCCTGATTTATGCCCCAGTATGTGATCTGTTCTGGAGAATGCTCCATGTGCACTCAAAAAGAATATGTATTCTGCTGCTTTGGGATGAAATGATCTGAATCTGTGAAGTCCATCTGGTCCAATGTGTCACTCAAAGCCATTGTTTCCTTGTTGATCTTCTGCTTAGATGATCTGTCCATTGCTGTGAGTGGGGTGTTAAAGTCCTTTATTATTATTGTATTGTTTTCAGTGAGTTTAAGTTTGTTATCAATTGACTTATATATGTAGCTGCTCCCAAGTTGGGGGCATAAATATTTACAATTGTTAGATCTTCTTGTTGGATAGACCCCTTTATTATGATATAGTGACCTTCTTCATCTCTTATTACAGTCTTTGGTTTAAAATCTAGTTTGTCTTATACAAGTATGGCTGCTCCAGCTTTCTTTTGATGTCCACTAGCATGAGAGATGGTTCTCCACCCCTCACTTTAAATTTGGAGGTGTCTTTGGGTCTAAAATGAGTCTCTTGTAAGCAGCATATCGATTTTTTTTTTAACCACTCTGACACCAGGGATGCACATTTTATATTTTTCAATATACTTGATGCTATTTTAGTTAGTTTTTCATTAACAGATTTTCCACACTCTAAAAATCCTCATAAATCACAACAGGGCAGAGTGGCATGGTAAAATGAATATTAGGCCAGGAGGCAGGAGACCCAGGTTCAGTTTTATCTTTGGTCCTCAGTATTCTCCAGGCCCAGCTCCGGGTGTTGGGCGACCAAAGGCAGTGAATGCTGAGCCTGAGCCTTCACAGACATTGAAGGTCTGTGTTCCAGCTCTGCCTCTAGGTAACCGTGACCTTGGATGAGTGCATTTCCTACTCTACCTTATGTATAGAATGATGGTGTTGGAGTAGGGGAAATCTAACACTCATCCCAGCTGTAGATTTTATGAATCCGTAAGCAGCAGACCTGTCTCTGAGAATTAATGCTTCCAAGTGATATTTCCACACTGTAACAACCCTTCTTGTCTGACTTTTCTTTGTTTCTTATATGATTTCCATCTTAGTTAATAATGTCTACAGCTGAGAAGCAGCCTGTGATGAGGACCTCTGCTCTTCCATAAGCAATGCTTGCTGGAACTAGAGGTAGCCTGGGCCCATTTGCTTCCCCTTTTTGGAACCATGGATCTCTCCTGAGTCTTCCTCCCATTTTCACCAGCCCATTGACTTACATGTGTTATTAATACCTCTTTATTTCACCCAGTAATATAATCGCTGAGCATTTGTGCTGTGGCTCTTTTGAATCGCATTTCCATAGACTTCTTCCTTCGGCTTTCCTGGTTGTCCACACTGGGGTTTTCTAACTCAGTTGTTCTCAACCAGCAGTGATTTGAGCCCCACTGCCCAGGGAACGTTTGGCAGTGTTCTGGAGGCATTCTGCTCGCCACCACCGAGTGATGATTGCTCCAGGCATCTGGTGAATACAGGCCAAGGGTCCTGCCGAACATCTTCCAATGCATGAGGAAGCCCACACAACAACTGGCAAGTCCAAAATGTCTGTAGTGCTGAGGTGAAAAACCCTTGTGTAATCATTTTGAATTCCTTAGATGAAGAAACCAAATATGGCCATTTCCATGTGGATAGCCTGCAGCACAGGGCCCCATAACAAGAAAGAGAGGAACTATTTATTTTTGTTTCACTAACAAACCCCCCTGGGTAGTGAACAGAGCCACTATGTCTGCAGATTTCCTTGTGTTACTATCTTAAAAGCACACCCAGGAAGGGAGGTCTGCCTAAAAACACAGTTTGAGACTTCATAGAATACTTTGAAACATCTATGGACTATTCTATTGGGATACTTCACCAAGTGCGGTAAGACTAAAGGCCCTCAGGCAATCCAGGTGAGTTGTGTTCAAAAGCGGACCCTGGGCATGAGGACAGCCACAAGGACTGCAGTGGTGGCTTCTGAGCCCCGGGTGCCTGCAGTGAGTCGAAACTGTGAGCCAAAACCCTCGAGTAGGATGAGATTTAACTTGATGACAAATTTTAGCACAGTGTCAGGCCCTCTTAATGGACAGCAGCGATGGTTTCTTCAAGAGGAGAGGTCATCTAGTCTGGCTTTTGTTTTGCTTTATTTTGTAATTCTCAAGTTAGAATGGATGATTCTCTCTAAGCCTGTGATAAAATATTCTAGAACAATGCTTGTAAAACTTTAATGTGCATATGAATCACCTGGGGATATTGTTCAGTCCAGAGGATCTGTAACTACTGGGGCGGGGACCACGATGTTACACTTCTCACAAGCTGTGGGTGATGCTGTATATAAATACAGGGGCTGCTGGGCCATGGGCATACTTGGAATGGCAAAGTTTGGGAACGTTAAAGCTGGAGAGTATTGTGAAGGTCATTTAGTCCAAGCCTGTATTTCACAAATGATGGAAGTGAGACCTGGGAACTCCAGGGCAGTCGGAGGCACAGTATGGTGACAGGATGCCTGTGCCCGGCTGAGTGACCACTCCCTTTCTCACGCTGGCTTCACTGCCCACCCTTTGGCAAATCACATACTGTTGCTGGGTTTTGGATTTCTCCTTTGAGAAACAAGTGGGCCGTGGTCCCTGGGAATCCTGCTGGAGCTGTCATTTCCTCCATGCCTCAGTCATTTGGATGCCGATGGTCACCACGGCTCATATCTCTATTCCCATTGCCTACCGCCTCTGGGGAATGAATCTGGGGAATGCAGGAGGCAGAGTTGGATGGATAGAAGATTGCTGGGGAACGGTGATGGGATACGGGCAGGCTACATAGGGACCATCTTCACTGGATGAGGGCACCTCCTTGAGATGGGCTCTCACCTTGGTCACAGATGAATCCCGGCACCCATCAATCAAGCTGGCTCGGAGCCTCTGCTGATGTGATGAGATGCACAGAGCTTAATGTGACCTGGCATTCCTCGCTGCTGAGACTCGAGCAACAAAGCGAAATCAGCATCCTGTGGTAGTAAGCACATCTCTCTTCCCCGCCCCCCCCCCCCCCCACCGCCGCATGTTCAGAGGTGCTCTTAGCATCCCAGGAGTGGTACTTCTAGTCATAATTGCATTGGAGGGCAACAAGGAGAGGGGAAGAAAGGAGAGGACAGAGACCTTCCCCTTGGCTCACTGGAACCCTTTCATTATTCATCTGCTGTAATGTCTTCCCTGGCATCTTGTTGCTTTTCAGGTCATTGTTATAACTAACCACTGTTGTTAGCTTTGGACATCCCTCTGGGAATTCCTAAGGCATTTCTCAGGACTCATTCAAAAATAATGATCATACCTCTTCTCATAGATGGTTATCGTTGCTAAAGTTTCCTCTCCCTCCCGTAGTCATTCTTAACACTTCCTCTTTGCATTCCAGAGTAGCAGCAGGGAAGACATTTTTAAAACTTGAGGGAAAAAAATCAATATTTTAAGCAGTAAAAATCCATTGTTTTTCACAGGATTTTTATTTGAGGATTTTTGCAGACATCAGACAATAAATCTCCTTTGGATCCTTTTTAAATTATTAAGGAAGGTAGCTCTTTTCATTCTGTTTTGAATAATAGCAAGACTGAAACATAGCAAGTCAGTGTTGGCCTAAATTCACTCCTGCGGGCTGGTGGGAAGTGGACCCGCTTCCAGAATAGAATCAGGTTGTCTGGTTGAAACCCAGCCACCTTGTGATTCTCCACTCCAGTGAGGTGGTTCCCAGTAGTATATTAGGCAGGACTCCAGGGGTGGGAGACCAGTGTTCTCTAACAAGATCAGAACTGTAAGAGCTGATTAGACCCGCGAGATGGAGCAGGAGTGGATAATGAGTAGTAGAGAGGTCAGTTAGGTGCTACTGTGTTCCCGGGCCCGCGTTGCAGAAGCAAGAAGGCACTCAGTGAAATGAAAATGTAACCCATTTAGTGTTGATGAAATGACATTCTTATGTTTGCAATCCATTACTAATCTGTGGGTCTCAGTGCTCCTTGGAAGCTCAGAGGCCAGCTACATACATGGAATGATGAATTTTGTAGATGTCAGTGCAGTAGATTGGGATTTGTGGATCCAGAGATCGGTGCCCTCCTTTCTGCCACCATCATCTGCCATCAGTATGTGCTTCCAACACACACTGTGGGCACAGCATGGTCCTAGGCACAGATGATTTTGTCTTCCTAGCATCTGCTGCATAATAGGTACTCAGAATAAGTTTATTGAAGGGATCAATGTATGAATAAATTAATGTATACACTAAGGCAAATGAGACCTGTTCCTGTGCTTCATTTTCTCCATCTTAAAAATAAACTAGACCTCTACTGTGAACTTATCCATCCCCACCCTTTTGGAGAAGTAGAAATGCTGGCCTACACATTACTGGGAAATGTTTTTGTCTTTGCATTAGCTGGACTGTAGGTAGAATCATGGCCTTTTTTTGTTCTGATAGGATTCAATGGGCAAGTGATATTAACTACAATATATGGCCCCATTCCTGTGCCATCGTTTGCTTTGATTGTCTCTGTTCTTGCTGTACTCATTACCAATTTAGACGGAAGAGAAAGGCAATG
Source organism: Neomonachus schauinslandi (assembly GCF_002201575.2). NCBI lineage: Eukaryota > Metazoa > Chordata > Mammalia > Carnivora > Phocidae > Neomonachus > Neomonachus schauinslandi. The sequence goes on from NC_058408.1 coordinate 49,658,304, forward strand.
ATGAGGAATTTGGGATTATAGGGCACTTATGCTTACATGGCACATGGGATTTTGTACCATGTGTTTTGTGAGGTACAGGAGAATTGATTCAGTCTCAAAAAAAAAAAAATCCTAATATATTTTTGAGGTAACAGAATGTTGTGGAAAGAAAAGAGATTGGGATTTGTATCCAGACAGACCCTCTTTTGTTTTCAAGATTTTATTTTTTTAAATTATTTTTTTTCAAGATTTTATTTCTTTATTTGAGAGAGAAAGAGCATGAGCACGGGGGAGGAGGCAGAGGGAGAAGCAGACTTCCTGCTGAGCAGGAAGCCCAACACAGGGGCCTCCATCCCAGGACCCCAGGATCATGACCCAAGCCAAAGGCAGACACTTAACCAACTGAGCCTAATGGCCAGCCCCCCAGACAGACCCTCTTTTGAATTCTATCTATGGCTGATAGCAATCCAGTTACTTAACCTCTCTGAGCATAGGTTTTCTTTTGACCATGGGGAAGTCTAGCTACAGCAAAGTGCCTGGCACATAATCATTGATTAATAGCTTATCCTATTCTGTTATTTAGGTCAGTGCTTAGAGGTATCTTTGCACATAGCTCAGTGACAACTAAGGTAGTATGCAAACAATAATCCAACACATGTTCATAACTCTAGAACATTAGGGCCACTTTAGAAGTTTATCTTGAAAAGTACATTGTGTGATCATTTGTGCTTTATGAGCTAACCTTAAAAGGATTCTTTTCCTGGAGAATGTGACCCAAGCCATGTGACACAGAGCGGCAGACCAGCAACACTGGAGCATCTCCTTCGTCTTTTTACTCCTTTCCCATTCTGGGTCTGAATATCCATAATCTTACTTGGGATCTGCATAAACACTCCTGTGTGATTCCAGGTCTTCAGTGAACAGCTTTGCCCGTCGTAAACACAGGCAGTTTGTGAAGCAAGTACCAGAACATGTACCGATGCAGAGTAGGAGTCAGAGAGGAATTACATTAGCTTTGTTTTTCCATCTGGGGAGTCTTTGGAGTCCGGGCACCCAGCTGTCTCCCGGCTTGAGTTCATGCCCTGGCAGGATTCTGGATGCTTGCTTCCAGACTACTGTTTGGGATGTTCTGTTGAAAGTACAATCTTAATGAGGATCTGAGCCTCTGCTGCAGAGGTATCTCTGCTTTCGTCTTGGGGACTGGGCTCAGGAGGTGTTGGGGTCAGGAAGGCGTGCTGGGCTTTCACCCCGGGTCACAAAGCCATCTGGTGGAAGCCGCAGGATGGGGAAGGCAGACCACCACCTTTCCTCTTTAGAGACTTTCTTTGCTCTCCCCTCTTCTCTGCTTGGTGATTATTAAGTCCCAATGGAAGGTAGTGACTGGTAGCCTGAAAGGCAGAAGAGTGCTCTTCTTAGCCGAGGTACAAATCACATTTCCTACTCAGAGAGAAAGGAGAGGGATGGATTGTATTTATCTTCATTTGTTCAGATGTTTTCAGAAGTGCAATTCCTTCCCCACCTCCTTTGCTTATAAGGGTAATATGTGTTCACAGTGTTTGTGTCGGAAAAAATAGGAAAGCATCAAGAAGAAAAAAAATCACTTAACTTCCACCAACGAGAGGTAAACCTGTTGACACGTAGGTGTATTTCCTTCTTTTTAAGCATAGTTTTTACCTACTTGAAATACTATTGTGTATATAATTTCAAACCTTGGGCTTTCACTTGAAATTTTAATATAAACAAATACCTATATTATCAGAATCTAAAAACAATTTTATAAATCCCAAGAAGGCAGTGGATAGGTGTAGAAATTTCCTATTACATTCTCAGTGCCTAGCAAATAAGTATTTGTTGAATAAAATGAACAGTGGTATTCTAACATATGGATGTTCAATATTCTACTGAATAATATTGACATTTCAAATTTGTTTGTTTTTATACATAATACGTCAACAATCATCTATGGTATAACACCATTCTTTTATCCTTCTGATTATTTTCTTCTGCTAGATTCCCAGAAGTATAATTACATACTCAGTCAAAGAGGTATGAGCATTTTTAAAATTCTTGGAACATATAGCCCAAATTGCTTTCCAGAAAGGTTGTGTTAATTTATACTTCCACAAGAAGTATGTGAGAGGTACATTTCACTGTTCCCCGGGCAGATAGTGAGGTAACAGAGACATCGAGGGCCACCTGGGCAGCTCCATCCATCTGGAGGATGGACAAGAGCAACTTCCGGCAAATTGAGGGGAATGTGTTTTTTAATAGGATCTAAAGAGTGAAAAGTGCCATATACTTTAATTTAAAAATCCAATAAGTGCGAACTGGGGCTCAGAGTAGAGGAAAAAAAAAACAACCCTGTTAGGGAAACTAAAATATAAAGCTTTCTCCTGCTCAAGGGACCTAATGGCCAGCCCCCAAAAGCCTCAGAGAGGAGCCCCCACGCTAGGAGCCAGCAGTAACCTGTCTGCCTTCACCGCTCGGTGTCAAACACTTGAACATGGATCGGGCTCACGCCAAACTCTCTGGGTGACACTAATCCCTGATTTAATTACCGTTGACAGTGTGTGATGGGCCCTAACGAGCTAGGGTCCCTAATGAGGTATATCTTGGGGTTTTAGAGCATTACCCGAAGGGCGTGGCCCCCATCCAGGCTAACTCTGGTGGATGCAGAAAACCAGCTCCCAGCTCAGGGACATCAGTGCTAGTGACAAAGCAGCATCCGGTGACCTGCAGAGTACGCTTCTTAAGTGGGGAGATGACATATGATATTTCCCTGGCCCTAAATCATTAGAAAGTAAGAACTGCAGGGATGATTTTAAGAGTGTCGTCATGATGTGGGTGCCCTGCCACTTTCTCTACCACTCTGTCACCTTTCTGGGGACAAGGACTATTTTTGCTTGTATGCTATTCATTTAAAGTCTCCTTATTGGCATGCCATAGGGCTGGGGTGGGAGGGTGTACCCGCCGAGTACTCTGGATGGATGTCCTAACCTTACAACCAGGGTTACACAGACCACTGGTCCAACATGGAGCAAGGTTTATCCCGCATCTTCTCTGTTAAATGAGGTGAAATTACTGTTTGCAATAAGGAACTTCAACAAGACTAGACAACAGAAAAACAGAGGATCAAATGAATTTGAAAGAGTAGATGAATTTACAAAGTAAGCTTTAGCCGTGAAGAAGATTGTCTATTCACAAGCTCTGTGACCTTGGAACAAGTTGGTTAACCTTGTGAGCCTCTTTCTTCATTTGTGTAGCACAGATAATAGTGCTCCCGTTATAAGACTCTTGCTAACATTAAGAGACAGAATGCGCAAAGAAGAGATTAGAACACGGCTTTTAGCATCTCCTTAGGGCTCCAGAAATGGCAGGTGCTTTGTTGGTGTTGTTAGGTTCTTCTTCTTATTTTCCTGTTCCTTGCTTTACTCCGCTTTTTCCTCAGGTGCACACTTTAAGAGACATTCTGACTCCTAGGCTGTGGAAGATTTGGGTTGACGGCACTTCTAGATCTGGTAGCAGCATAGATCCTTACAACCTGCTACCTTGTTGGTGGGTTCCTCATGTCCTACAGAAGCTGTTCTTGAGTCTTATTTCTGCACGTTCCACTTCCCTAAACTAGTCTTCTGGCCTTAAATTGATTTCAGTTTGACCTTGACGCTGTAATTATCTCAACCATTCATGTCTGGTACTTAACACCCGGGATAAGAATTTCTCACTTGGAATTCAGATCGACTTCTTCTGGGAACTTAATGATTATACAGCCTGGAATTTATACCTTTATCCCTTATACATGTTTACTGAGAATTTTTTACATTATCTGAAACTTATTCATCACTATGTTTCCCCCGGAAGATTAATCCCATCCATCTGATGAAACCTGGCATCTTCATCTACTGGTCTAGTTGAGCACATTGACCTGGGCTTAAAGCCCGAGTAATCCTCATGATGGCACCATCTTTCCTTGGAGCTCATTGGCACCTTTGACAATCAGAGGCCGATTCTCTAATCTTAAAAGCATACTTCTTTTTTGACTATTTATCATATTCCTATTTCATGCTGATAAGAAATTCCAACCCTCATATCCTATTCAGAGCAGAGATAAGTGATTGCTATGTCCTAAGGCCAGTGGCTGATCCAGACGTTGCTGGGTTGGGTTGCTAGTTCTACCGACTTCTCCGGCTTCTCTTCAATTCGTTGGGTAAAATTAAACAGCTCTTTCCCTCAGGTGCTCCCACAGGGGATTAGTCTTTTAGATTCTTGTCTAATACCCAAAGAGCATAACACACAGTTGAAATCACAGAAGGGAAGTCATTGTATCACAGCTGTTTCTTCTAGATTTCAGTTGGGGAGTCGTTTATAGAGCTCGTATTTGGTGCATGTGCACCCAGATAAAATGTACAACTTCAGAAATAGCAGTGGTACTGTGAGTTCCCCAAACTGAGGGCAAGAATAATTTTTAAAATTGTGGGCTTTCTCAAAAGGAACTTGTTTGGCTTTGGAAAACAACGTATGGAGAATATGAGGGTAAACATTTCAACTTTCTAATAGTGTTAGACTTTTAGACTTCTGATTAAATTAAGCAAACCTTAAATGTGGTTTGCAGTCTTTGAATTCAACATAGAAAAGCTGGTTCCAGGCATAGAATCCTTCTTGTGCGTAGTAGGAAGGTTTGGAGTGAGTAGAGCCTGCAGAGGTAAGAAAGAATCTCCACAGAGGTTGTGAAATGGGGGCCTTCCTATTTTCTGTTTTCATACAATACTTCCAGTTATGACTCCTCTTCAGAAAGGTATTTTTTGCTCAGAGTCATCTAATGACAAGACCTTTTGTGAATAATCTTAAAGTCCATGTAGGATTATAATTAAGAAATTATGAAGGCCCCCAAACCTTTTCTGCTGTTCAGTGGAAAGTTACATTTATATTATTGTTGTTATTATTATTATTATTAATATTTTATCAGAATCTGATGGTTGCTTCACCAGGGCATTGCGAGTTACTATTTGTAAAGACATTGCTTCTTTCTGGGAAAAAGGTCATTTCCTGTTGGTGCATAAGTTGACATGAAAAATTACGTCTAAGCAAACATTTGTGTTTTGAATCATATGCGTACAGGATGTGGTTGACCTGACAGACTGTTTAAATAAATCATCAAAATGGGATGCCATCCATCCAGGAGTTTTGAAAGAACTTGAGAGTGAAATTGTAAAAATGAGGGCCAGATGTGTCAGATGGCTCCTGTAGGAGGCACGGGACTCACCGGAGGCCTGTTAACTGTCAGAGATGCCCGGGGAAATGCAGAAGGACTCCTGGGCCCTCATATCACCCTTCCATGGCCAGAAAGCAGTAAAGCACGGGTTCAGAGAGAGTCATGGTAAATCTACAGAACTACAGCCAAAGTTGAAGAATAGAATAGTGGTTATGATCTTGGGCTTCAAATCTAGACACAGTGGGTCAGATGTGCTGAAGCTGTTTGGATGTGGAGAAGGTATTGGGTGTGGATAGAAGAGCAGAAAATGCAGTGACATGGGTGAAGAATGGGCTTTGATGTCAAGGAAAGCGATGAATGGGTGCTTCTCGGAATAAAAAGCATTAACCGAGGGGTCTTCTAGAAACCACTACTTCAAAATTTTTAATTTAACATTTTAATATTTTTATAGAAGAGAGAGGCCATAATGAAATTTCTTTAGTGCGCAATCGACATTAAAGTCTTCCACACACAGGAATGTCAGGCCAATAGAAATAAATTTCAGAAATATTGCAGAAGATTAGATGAGGGAGTTGAAGGATAACTTCTGTAAAAAATTAAAGCTTCATTCTTTGCCACCCGGATGATCATGGCCAAGTTTGTCTGATGGTTCCAATGACTGTTTACCCTTGTTAATACTTTTATCGTTTGTTGTTTATGTTATTTATTTGGCATGGAGCATATGTTGGCTTTAAAATGTTATTTACTTTTTTCCATTTATATCCCGAATCTCCAGTCACGTTGTCTTTTTAATTCTGGTATCACTAGATCCTTAATAAGCCTTTAATGGTATTCTTGATGATTACCTTAGCCCAGGTTCCCTGGAAATCGGGACCTAAGGAGTAAGTTTTGATGATGCAAGGCATGGACCACACAAGTAAAGAGAAAGGGCAGCGAAAGGGAAGGATGAGAAGAGTTACGTGCTACTGCATTATGATAATGGCCTTGCTTCATGACACCAGCAGGAAGACACAGCAGGTCAATTGATACACACATTTGGCTCTGCCAAATGGGAAATCTGTGGACAGAACTGTACCACAGGGAAGTGGGGAAGGACAGATCATTTAGCTGCCTGGATCTTTTCCTTCTCCTGTTTCCCCTTGGTCCATGTCTGCACCAGAGAAGTTTCCTCCTCAGTGCTTCTGGATTGCATTAACTGGCACCTGCTGTGGCCACTCAGCGAGTCAGATCTGAAACCCTAACATGTGGTGCTACATCTGATCCCGAAGTTGGTGGTGAAGCCAAGAGTCAAGGGGTACAGCTGATTGTCCTGGTTGTATGTCCCCAGCCAAGGGGGAAGGTCTGTCACTCCCAGGCAGTAACTGGCTAGCCCCACGCTGGCTTAGGTCAGTTCCTCAGGCCCAGAGACAGCTGAGGGTCTTGGAGGCCGAAGAGACCAAGGGAATCAAAGCTCAAAAGATGAATCTGATAGAAGGGGAAGTGGGAGGGGGAAGGTGTTAGAGAAGCACTACCCTCAAGAAATAGAGCCAAGAAAGCACCTGCAGAGGCCCTGAAGAATCAACAACAAATAGAGGAAATTTTAATGTAAGGATAGGTTCAACGCTCTTTAAAGAGGTGAAGGCCAAGAGAAGTTCTAATTGAATGAATATAGATTTGTTCACAACATCTTGGAATATTAGAAATAAGGGGCATCCTTTGAAGCTTGAAGGAGAGACTTAATTTGAGAGAAATGAAAGGGTGTATTATTATTACTTAATAGAGTGGGTAGTAAACACACAGAATGTATTACCCTCAGAGGTGATACTGTCAGAAAATACAAATTGATTGAAGAATAATTTAGGGAAGTTTATATTTTATGGAGCCATAATCGGCTACTAAGAGGAAATTAGGGTGTTTTCGGTATTAACCCTAACCTTCTGAGATTGAGATCACAAAAGACAGTAATGCCCTTCCTTTAATATACTTGGTGTCATTTTCAATGACCGAATCCTGCTCTGAATGGATCATTGGTCTGAGCCGATACAGAGTGTTTTACCTGCCTATTTTTATCATTAATATCCCTGGTAATTTCAGCCACTTTGTTTCTTGAGGGAAGGGTGAGGAGGGGGAGGGGCATCAGAATCCTAGTCTCCAAATCAACCTGAGCATCCCGCCTTTCTGTAGAGGGATTGCGTTCACTGTAGGGATTTCTCTGACTTTGTCAGTACCCAGTCTGTTAGCATTAAATTCCTCTCTCCAAACCAGTGGGGAATTACATGGTCAGTCAATCCACTCGATCTTTACATAGTCATTTGAAACACAAATATAATGAGATACATTAGTTTCTTCATCCTCATTCAGAATTCTCATTCTTTGCCTTAGTTAATCTCTATACTTGGGTTTCCTTCTCTTTCTGTTTATTCAAATCCAAAGGCTTAGGCCAATTCCCATTTCTCTATAAAAGCTTCTCTGACCACTTCATTCTTCGTGGCCTTTCATGACTTTAAATCATTTGACATTTATTGTCTTTATCGTGAATACTCAGCTTTATGCTGTCTTGAATTGGTTGCTAATCACTTTGTACATAGATCATGTCACTCTAACTAGAGTTTAAACCCTTTAAAGCCCCGGAGTGCGGTTTCCTATACTTTCAGGTTCCCTGGTATGTAGTACAATGCCAGGTGCCCGGGTGATGCTGGACAACATCTGCTGAGTGACAGGTGGGCAGGTGACAGGAATGCATGTATGTCCTGCCGTCCAGACTCAGGACAGTGGGCAGCTCTCCATAGTCCCCTGTGAAAATGCTTTCTCGTTGCTGTTGGATAATGAAAGCAGTCCTTAATTTTCGCTGAGAGTAATAAAAGTTACTGCCCCTTTTAGTGGTGCCAACTCTCTCCCACTCCTCCTCCTCCTCTATCAAAACATGCCGGTGAATCCTAAAGACCTCCTAATTGATAATAAAGAGAACTTAATCTCCCACCTGTTATTAAAAAAGGATTTGCCTTCCCTGTCTTTGTCCTCTCGTTCCTCTGGGCAGTGGCTTCTTTGGTAGCTGTTAGCAGAATGCTTCAGGCAATATACATCAGACACAGAAATCTATCATTACTACGCTCCAAGCTCCAATCTGAGCTGATGCAGCAGAGTTTAGCTAAAGCAACATCCACTGCCCACTCATACCCTCACCAAACCTGTGGTGGGATCTCGAGGGTCTTTGTTTTCTCACTCCTGGAGATAATTTTTTAAATTTTTATTATTTTATTTTTATTTTAAAAAATTTTTAAGTTAAAAAATTTTTAAATTTTTTAAATTTTAAATATTTATTTATTTGAGAGAGAGAGAGCAAGAGAGAGCACAAGTGGGGCTGGGGGGGGCAGGGAGAGGGAGAAGCAGGCTCCCCACTGAGCAGGGAGCCCAATGATGCAGGACTCAATCCCAGGACCTGGAGATCATGACCTGAACTGAAGGCAGACGCTTAACCAACTGAGCCACCCAGGCGCCCCTCTCTTTCCCGGAGAGAATTTTGAGGGAAGGGATTCGTCCACAGGAGGAGGCAGAGAAAAGACTTGGAACAAGAATGACTTGAACAGTTTGGCCTGGAACATGCCCCTGAACTTCCGTCAGCCTCCTAGATGCTTCTCGGTGAGGATGAAGTGAGCTGAAAGCACATAAATGCATAAGCAAGGGAGGGGAGTTGGGGCTCCTTTGTTCCCTCTTTAAGCTAATGCGTTCATTGGATTAGGGGAAAGATGCCGAACGCGTGCCCTTTGCTTCTTAGAGAGAAGACTGTGGTGTGCGTGGAAGGGACAGGCCAGCCCCCCAGTGGGAAGCAGCTCCCGAAGTCCTGCCGTAATCAGATGTGCAGCTGAAAGTCTCCCTCGAAAACATCTCCATTGGAGAGAACGAAATTAAATGCCCTTAAATTAAACCTTTTACACAATGGACCTGTCCTTTCCTAGGCAAGATGGAAATAGACTTGCAACTCTGGGGCTTAATTCTTTTAGTTTTCCTTGCTGATCAGCCACTGAACTCGGCTCCCTGCCTGGGGTGAGCTCACAAGTCGATCCCGATGCCTCCCAAAGGCTTGGCTGTGCCAATTGCTTGCTGCACCACCGGCCAAGATGTAATCAGCTCACAGAGCTGGGATGGGTAAGATGCAGCTGGAAATGAATAGCTGTTGTCTGTCGAGAAAATCTGCTGTGGAGAGCCCTGAACTCCTAACAGAAAGGAAGAAGGAGCCCGTGGGCCCCCTGGAGCCCACAGGAGTGGGACGAGGGTGGGAAGTGGAGCGGGGACTGAGAGTCCATGTTTTGTGACTTGTGATTGCCATTTTGGGGGATGTTAGCTTATGGTTTTATATTTTGGAGCCTCTGTTGCCCACCTCATCTGTATAAAGGGAAAAACAGTACCTACCCTTCTTCCTCCCTGGGATTCTGATAAGAAGCAGATACTCCGGTGCATTTGCAAGAACTCAGCAAACCACAAAAGATGTTGGGCCTTGACTGTCATTAGTAAAAATGAAAGTCCAATAATGATTATTATTTGGTTAATTTTTCCTCTTTTAAATGAGTGCTTTGGGGTGCCTGGGTGGCTCAGTCGTTAAGCGTCTGCCTTTGGCTCAGGTCATGATCCCTGGGTCCTGGGATCGAGTCCCACATCGGGCTCCCTGCTCAGCGGGAAGCCTGCTTCTCCCTCTCCCACTCCCCCTGCTTGTGTTCCTGTTCTTGCTGTCTCTCTCTGTCATATAAATAAATAAAATCTTTAAAAAAAAAAAAAAGAGTGCTTTGGAAATGTTTGTGCATATTTGTGTTGGCCTTCCATGTTTTCCATTGACTGTTGGAATGCAGCCAGACCTTGTACTGTGAGGGCCCACTACTAATGGATTCGACTCAGCATTTACTGGTTTCCTAGACTTCCTCTCTGCAACCTGGCAGAAGATTGTACTTCTTCACTCCTGACTGGTAACCAGCCCTGTGGGCCAGTCCACCTGCATGTGGCTTATGTTCCCTGGGATGTTGAGAGGTGCCCTGGCCTTGAAGCTGGTGCTCCAGCGAGTTGCTTTGGCTGAGATAATCCCCAGAGGGAAGAAGGGTCCAGAAGAGGCTGTGCAGTTTAGTGTTTTGAGTCTAGCTCGCTATCTTGGGGGATCTTCTCTCGCAGCCTTTTCCATATATTACTGCAAGTGGCTCAGAAGACCTTTGAGATCCTGGGCATTTCTGCCTCCAGTTCTTTGAAATAAGGAGGACAATTTCCGTCACCTCCCTTGCGGGAATTCAGTGAGTTTGATGAGTTAAGTAATGTCTGGACAGAACTCTGGCCACTGTGAAGTAAGAAGAGTAGGGTGGCCAAATGCAAATCCCTGACCGGTGACATGGGTGGTCCAATCAGCAGATGGGGAATGGAGGCCTAGCCCTGCCAGCAGGAATCTGAGCTAGGTGTGGGGCGGTGGGATGCTTAAGGAGGGTGGACAGGAGAGAGAGATATGGGAGCATCCCCATTTTGCTCCTTCAGTCTTCCGAATGGCCTCCTTGGCCTTGCAGGTTGAGGCCCCGCCTGACTGCCACATTCCAGCACCAATGACATACTTGTGAGCTGTCATGGCTCAGCTTAACATGTTCCCAGGTATTATAACTAATCAGGTTGACAGGAAGCAAAGACAGTTCCACTCTCTGAATTCTGTTTTGGTGGCGTCGTGCTCTGCCTCTCGAAGAGCAGAGGAGACGTGGCTCCCGTCACTTCTGGTTCCGTCTCCCTATTGCCCCAAGCCTCTGGCCGTCCACGTTAATGCAGTGGGCTTTGTCTCTGTCCCTCGGTAGCATGGGGCTTACCCTCCCTACTTCCTTGTTGCAAGTCATTTTAAAAAACCACTTTGGCAGGAGGAGAGTGGGATTTGGCAGGTAACAGTAGGGTCCCCATCGATCTCTTTTTTTGACCTGGTAACCCCAAAGTGTTTCAGCTAGCTGCAGTACTTTCTTCCCTCGGCGTCAATGTCTCTGCTCGAGCCAAGAAATGAAGCTACCAGCTCTGTGCTAAGTGGGTCGAGAGGGCCTCTCGTTTGCGTGCATCTGCTTTGACCCTGTTGACAACATCCCTGAGTCTTCTCTTCCACCATCACGGCCACCAGTCTGGTTCTCCCACCAATATGCCTCTTGCTTTGACTCTTGACACATTCACCCTACCTCCAGGGTCAAAGCTGGGTCTTTGCCATGAAACCCAGAGAAGAACATGGGGCACAAGGAAACACCCCCCCATAAGCCTGTCTTTTTCCTAATTTCAGGGCCTCTTAGATCAGTGAGTCATGTGTAATGTGAGAGCTCACAAAAGCCTGAAGGAGTTGGCAGAAGGGAAGGAGGTGGAGGTAGAAAAGCTAACTCTTACAGGTCACTTTTTTTTTTTAATGCAGAGAGTAGTAAAATGCTACCTCCCTTCGTCTTCAGCCCAAACCCCATAAAGCATGTGAGTGGGTAGATGAGAAACTTGAGGCTCAAAGAAAACAGTGACTTGCCCACCATCACACACCAAGGACGGGCTGGACTGCTAAGAGCACACCCTGCTCTGTCTGCTCTCCGCCCACGTGCCTCCCCGAATGCCCTCTTCCTGCCTTGAAGTCCACTTGGACTGTCCTTCCATTTCCCTGCTGAGCAAACGGAATGTGTATCACTTGTTCGACATCACTGGCCTGTGTTCCAGGGGCGTAGATGTCTCAGTCTTTTACTCTGTGTCCTTCCTGTAAGGCCCCCAGGGCTCTCTTCACCTCTGCGAGGTATGATGATGTCCGGTGGCCCTAGCTCTGAGTCCCAGTCAAAAATCTCAAACCTTTTATCCTCATAAAGTGCCCACGTAGTTTACATAGTGCGTACGGTCAGCTTGGATGTTCTGGTCCTGGCAAGGCAGCTCCTTACATGAAGAAAGCAGCAGCAATCATAGACGGAAGCAGAAATGGAGTTTTAAAATCACAAGTCTTCAGATTCCTCTGGGATGAAAATGCTCTACACTTGCAAGCCACCTCCATTTCCGAAGCTTGGTCTATAGCAGTGTGAGGCACCAGCAGTGGGATGACCAGAGGCAATCTTGGCATTAGATCTCCTGAGTTCAGTTCGGAAGGGAGAGAGGCCCTTGCTCAGGATCCTGGAGACACAGGCAGGACCCTGTGCCGGGGAGGCGTCCTCACCCCGAGCAGATGGACGGGGCACATGGTCCGGCCCGCTGAAGCCCTCTTGCCCACGGCTGGACTTGCTGAAAAGCTGAGGCAAATACCAACTTGCTCAGAAAAACCGAGAGACTCAGCCTGTGTACGTGAGATAGAAAGGGCTGGAACTCATTATAGGAGAAATAGTGGAGGACCCTCCTTGTGTCTGGGAGTCATGAATATTGCAACAAAAGAAGAAGCTTATTTAGCAAAAGGAAAAAGAAACCCAGAAGCTGGGAGAATTAAATAACTCCTGGGAACTAGCCTTGGGAAGGTCTTTTCAATTTGATTGCGGAAGTAAGTTTCTGTCAGAGTTTTGCCTTGGATTTTGAGCTTTGTGTAAAGCCAGATCAAGAAAAGCCCTGTGGGATGCCTGAGGTGAGGAGAGAGCCCTTTGGGAAAAGATGGCGGCCGGCAAGTCCGGAACCAGCGGGGCTCGGGGCACCCATCAGCCTGCTCCATGCTCGCTTTCTGTACTCTCTTTGTGTAAAATTTCCCGATGTTTAAATCTCCCCAGCATAGTGGAGGATGTTTTAAATTGAGGCTCATTGTGGCAGCTCTGCATTTTAATACTTCAATGAAATAGCAAGTAGTCACACAAACATACTTCAAGGGGGCTTTCCAGCACGAGATCAGATGGGAGCTCCTCTGCGGCTCCGTTTTCCAGGTCTGAGGCCACTTTGCTGCCCTTTTTGTGTCGAGTGCAGCAAATAACCCTCAGCAAAATGTTCCTGCTTTCTGAGACCCCACAGAACAGAGAGGAGAAGGCCGTTTCCTGGATTATTTATCAGGTGTTTGACGGTGATTCTCTGGAGGGCCGAGCAACAAGGCCCCTGGCTCTGTGTGCACGGGGTGGGGGGACAAGCTCTTTCAACAGCTTCCCCGACATCTGCCCTATTTCTTTCCTTGCTATTTTAGGACAGAGGGAAGGCCTCTGCTGTTGACAGTCATCAAGAGGCAGGTTGTTAACGGACAGGCTTGGGGCGGTTCTCTGCGATACCGAGAATGAGGCAAAGTGAAGGGAGGAGCAGTAATGACAACAAAAGGCAAAAGGAAAGGCCAAGAAGGTGGTAAAAATAGCCCGGAGCAAAGTCTGCATTGTTCTGTGTGGGCAAGGCCATTCCTGGAGTATATGGCATCTAGGAGAACTGGCTCCCAGATCGCAGCTGGTGTCAGCTTTCATGTTGCTCAAAGGAGTGAAAGGTTTGGGAGAAAAGAAGGAGAGGAGAAGGAACCAAAATACCTTTCGCATTTCTGTAGCTTCTTTTGAGTTGAGAAGGACTCTTCAGCCAGAGCCTCCATCCAGAACCTCGTTTCCATGGCAACCCCTTGCAGGCTGCAAAGCTGTGACGGCCCATTCTGGAGCTAGTGTTGCTGAACCAGAAAATGGAAGAGGAGAAGTTTTGTTTTCTGGATTGTTAGCATTAGCTAGATACACATAGAAGTATGCAGGAATCTGTGTGTTCGGTAGCAAATGTTGTTTTCCTCCTTTGACCTTAAACATGAATTCTGTGCATTTATTTAGCATTTACTCTGCACTGGCACTGGTTAGGTTCTGGGGATGCAAGAGGTGAATAAGACCTAGTCTTTGACATTGATGAGGCTGCTGGCTTGGGTGCTGGGGGGGTGGTGGTTACCGCACCATGAGATCTGTGCCACAGCATTTATGGGCTGAGTGTTTCACTGGTGCAGAGGAGGGCTTAGCTAGCTTTGACAGAGGTTGGGAAGGCTTCCCAAGGAAGATGACATTAAAGAATTGAAAAAAAAGGAGTGAGTGGGAGTTTTCCAGGTGGAGAATATGAGGAGCAAGGAATCCCCTTGGGAATAACATCTATGAAGCGGAAAATAAAGCAAATTATGATTTTGTTTCTTGACATGTTCCTGAGATGCCCCCGTCCCCCAGTAGATTCTGCTGTTTCTGGAGCTTCTGCCCACCAGCTGCTGAAGGCTCTGGCTGCGGCATTGTCACTCCGATTGATTTAAAGTCTGGGGACTGACAGTATTACGCCAGCCCTCCTGGGACTTTGACCTGTACACGTGCATTTCTAACATTATGTGGAAATACAATACTGGCAAATCAAATGCGGGGGGGTGGGCGGCTCAGAGGTTGGTCAGGGCCGATTTTTAAAGCTTATAATTAAATATTTTGAAAAATCTTTTGTTTGGGGATTTAGCATACTTTCTTCCTAAGACATCCCCACCATTAGTTTGACTGTTCATGTAATGATTTTTTTGAAGAGGCATGTACCTGTTCTGAACTACATAAGTGGTCTTTACTTTAACTAGCTGGCTTCTTTATGCTCAGAGGGACATACTAATTTGCATATTGACGCCAAGAGTATAAAGATAAATTACTTCTTTCAGAGCACTGGAGAGCAAGGCCCACCTCAGTAATGTTCCACAGAGCCCCCTCGGATCAGTGCCAGTCATCCTGTGAACACTCCGTGCATATTAATTGGTGATAATTGAAAAGTAACACCCATCATCCTGAAAGAAGAAAATTGCCTCAACTGATTGCACTTTTATATGAAGATTATTCTTATTACCTAGATTCACTAAATAATCAGATTGTCATTATCACACTCAATATTACTACTCATATATAGTCTTTTATTCATTCATTCAACAGCCATGTCCAAAGCAATGTGGTGGGGATATAAATATGGAAAAAAAAAACCAAAATCAAGCCCTATTCTCAAGAATCTTACAATTTACTGTGTTTGTGGAAGGGGAGGGTGGAGATGTATATAAATAAATATGATACAGAGCAGAATGAAGGAATTTCTGTGTTTGTGTGTGTGTGTGTGTGTGTGTATTCCTAGCACTGTGCCTCATCACATAACACATTTTGTAAGTGTAACATGATTGATAGGGCAAATAAACATGCTGAAAGATGCATAGAAGAAATGATTCATTTTGATGGGTGTCCAGGGTTTTCGGGACAGAAAAGCTTTATAGAGGAAGTAACATTTATGTAGAAATTTCCAAGAGTGAGTGGTGTTTTGTAGATAGGAGAAGGGCAGGACAGGTTGAGGAAGCAGCCTGCGCAAGGCTGGGAGGTGGGACAACATGCAGTGTGCTTGGCGAATGGTAAATGCCCCAGTGAAGAAGGGTACAGTGTGGGACCCCTGGAAATAGGACGCCTGATTTTGGATCTTAAACATCATCCTGCTTAGTAGTTTGGATTTTATTTTTATGGTGGTGAGGGTGAGAAATGAGTAGCCAGGGAAGATTTGAGGAGCAGCTTGATGCTGTTATGTTTATTACTTACTGTCTATTTGCTGCATGAGGTGGGGCTTTTTGTCTGCGTCGTTCACTCATCCCAAGGGCTTGACCCGGTGCCTGGCACATAGTAGGTCCTCGGTAGATGACTGTCAAATGGGATTCTACCAGGGCTTGAGGAGTTTATTTCTGGGACTGATATGAAATTAAGAAAATGAGAAGGATTTCAGGCGGGAGATTCAAGGTATAGAAAGTTTTTCCAGAAGCTCGAGAGAATACCTGTGAGACTGAAGCTGAGAAACACCAAGAAAGGAAAACTGGACGTGGGAGGTTTGAAGGTCCCATGTGCCCTCTGTATGTTTAAAAAAGCAATGACTGGCTGGGATTGCTACGAACCAAGGCTCAGACCTCCTAGGGTAGGAGTTGCCTCTGGTCGGGGTCAGGGTGGGGAGTGGGCTGAGCAGAGGGAGATAATGGCTTTGCTGTAGGAAAGGTTGAATTTGAGGTGCCCTTGGGGAATTCATGTAACTCTAGGGGAGTGGAGCTCACTGTGGGACAGGAGGACTGGAGGGAAAGATGTGCGAGTCCTTAAGAGACAGGGAATAAGTGAAGTTCAAGGAGTAAGGGCCTGTGCTTCCTGGGGAGGGAGCCCAGAGCAAGCTGAAGGACAGGAGACAGAATCCAAGGAAAGCTTGCATTTAATGGGCGGGAAAGTCAAAAGCTTGAGAATTGGTGGGGAAGTTAGGGCTAAAATTAGGAGAGCAAAGGGTCAAAGAAGTCAGAAGAGTGTTTTCTGATTGAGGATGTGAGTAAAGAACTCAGTTTAGTCAAAAACGAAGCAAAGTGCAGGCCAGTAAGAGCCCACTGGATTGGACAGCCCAGAGTACTAGTAACTAAAAAAAAAAAAAAAAAAAAAAAAAAAGAGTGCTAGTAATTTAAGTGGAATGGTGGAGGCAGAAAACACTACAGGAAGTGAAAAATGTTGGATGAGAAAATGGAGCACAAATGTAGACAGCTTTTTTAAGAAGTCTGGCAGTGAAGGGAAAGAAAGAACGGGGTTTTGTTTCAGGGGAAATCAGAGTTGCTGAAAGACATTGTATTTTTTATGAAGGGAAGTGTGTTTGTGAGCCAGTGGGAAGGAAGCTGTTAGGTAAAGATTTAACAATCAACTCTCAGTTGTTTCCATAATACAGGAAAGGTATTTTGATTCTGAGAAAAGAGAAGACATGAGCTTTCATCTACACGTACAATAATACATCCAAGCAGTTTTAATGTGATAATGTCAAACACAATGCATAAAGATGACGTTTAGTCTTACTAATAATTATCATTTTGGCAGTCTAGATTTTTTTCTACAGAAAGAGGGCTGCTTTCTGGAAATGCTGTGAGGCAGAAGGGGCGGAGACATCACTATGTGCCTTTATCCCCATTGCCTGGTGATGGCTACGTAGTACAAGAGGGATGGAAAGCCCTAGGAAATGTTGGGCATCCTAGATGTGGCAGTACTTGGGAAGGTTTTGGGTCTTTTACCTTGTCCTCCCACCTTGACCACCATGTTACACTGAGAAGTAGAAGTGGACAAAATCTCTAATGGCAGAGAAGTAGATGCATAAACCATGGTGTGTCTCTGAATTCAGCCTATGCTGTGATTTAACATATTCAAAAACACGGAGGAGGGTGCCTGGGTGGCTCAGTCAGTTAAGTATCTGCCTTTGGCTCAGGTCATGATCCCAGGGTCCTGGGATGGAGTCCCATGTCAGGCTCCCTGCTCTGCAGGGAGTCTGCTTCTCCCTCTGCCCCTCCTCCCACTCATTCTCTCAATCTCTCTCTCTCAAATAAATGAATTAAATCTTAAAAAAAAAACATGGAGGAAACCCAGTAACATGTTCAAGGGACAATCCAGGATACAAATCTCTGTGTAGTATGATACAAATTTTGTAAAATTAAATGTTGCCCATATAGATACATTTGCATAGAAAAAGACCTGAGAGAATATTCTACCCCAGAAATATTAATGGTCATGGGGTTATGACTGATTATTTTTCTCTTTATATTTTTCCACACTTGCCAAGTTTTATGTAATGAGTATACTTTATTTTTACAATCGTAGAAGTTATTTGAGCCAGAACTTAAATATCACAAAAGAGTAATTGCACCTGTGTTTCCTCATATGTGTCTTTCTGTTTAATTTTCAACCTGAATAGGGTCTAGGCTTGGGGGACCTGATTTAATAACTCCTGTGGGCCCGTGTTTACAACCAAACCTCAGTACGAATCAGGACAGGTTCTGTTTAGAGCAAATCAGAACTGACCTGTTTCCCAGACATTTCCCTGCAGGGGAAATGGGTGGGCACCAAGACAGGGGGCATAGTGGTGTTACTCCTGGTCTGTTGGGCGTACAAGGGGCTTCCACAACTCCTGCCCCTTCTTCTCTCCTTCCCTCTCCTCCTGCTCCTCGCCCTCATTCCCCTCCTTCTCTGCCCTTCCTCTTATTCCTCCCTCTCCTCTCCTGCCTCCTCCTCTTCCTACTCCCCTTCCTTCTCCTGTTCACCCTTCTCCTCTGCCCTCTGGCTCCTCTCTCTTCTCCCCTGCCTCCTTCTATTCTCCTTCCTCCTCCTGCCCTTCCTCTTCCTGCTCCCGCTACTCTCCCTCCTGGCTCTATTTCTGTGCTTGAACCACATGCATTGCAGAATGAAGAGCTGGCTCAGGAAAAGTTCATGCACGTTATTGATAAGACGCACCAGGAGCTAGAAGAAAGGCAAAATGAGCATTGTGACTTTGGTCACCCAAATGAGGCTGTTTAAAAAATTGATTAAACAAACAGTATGTTTGTGGTGTGTTGTGGAGCTTGACTATGGGGGTGGATACATGAGCCTACACATGCAATAAAATTGTAGAACATAAAGACATGCATACCTACACACAAATGAGTGTAAGTAAAACAAGAATTCTGAATAAGACTAGAGATTCGATCAGTGTCAATATCCTGTCTATAATATTGGATATTATACTATAGATTTGCAAAATGTTACCATTGGGGAAATTGAACACATGCAATTTCTCTGTATTATTTTTTTACAACTGCATGTGAATCTACAGTTATCTCAAAATAAAAGTTTAATTAAAAAATAAAAAGGATAGGTGAGCCATTCATGTCATGAAAATCCATTGCCCATATAGCTTAGGATTCTGCTCTGATAGTAAAGATAAAGGATTTCAAGCAAATATCAATTAAGAAATTACTATGTATAAGGCACTAAGCTAGCTAACTAGGCACTTTATATGCATTATTCTCTTTCAGTCAGTTCATCAACTTTATGATGGTTATTGCTGTCCTCCTGTGACGTCTAAGGAAACTGAGGCTCAAAAAAGTTAAGGTGACTTGCCCACACTCACCCAGCTAGAAATTGCAAAGGAAAGAACCAACCCAGGCAGCCTGACTCCAAAGTGTGCACACTTAAATCGCTAAGCCACACTCCCTCTGTGTTCTGTCAGGTAACATGTTGGCCTTGAATGATATTTAGGTAGGGGTAGGTAGGGGTGTCTTGTCTCCCCCCAGGTGTGATCTTTGCATTGATCCTTTGGGGCTCATTCCCCGATGGGTTAATCTAAATTCTTGCTACACTTATTTATATGACCAATTTTACTATCTCTAGTTTACTATCTCAATTTTACTATCAGTCAAGTTTATGCACTGCTATGTAGGTATGTCTTTTTCAATTGAACTCTTTCTCTTAGATTTCTGTGGGAAACTCCTCACTCCCTTTCCATCCACTGATTATTTACCGAGATTGGGTGGGGTTTGTCTGTGTCATCTGCTAGTGCAAGGCATGTGATCAAATATGGATGAATCTGGTAGCTGGAACTGGGAGAATGTGGCAAGGTTGGGAGGGCCTGAAAACTGGCATCAGGACAGAGCCCAGCTTCTGGAACCAGGCCAGCAGTTGAGCCCATATAAGTGAGAGTAAAGAAGTGAAATTAAACCAAGTAAGTGCACTAGAAAGGAAAAGACAGAAAAATTAAAGATCAAAACAAGGCTAACTCTGGAACTGGCACATCCAAAGGAAACGAGATGGTAGTAGGGGAAGGTAAGGAACAGAACAAGTCTAAGGTCAAGAGGATGATGGTATTGAGAAGCCTTTTTCCCCAGTTGGAATTGTCACGTATGCTTCCCACGAGGAAGGACCAGCTCCAGGAATGGACAGCAATAGGCACCACCCAGCTGTCTCTGGCTCTGTGTTGCTGTAAGACTTTAATCACTGGCCCTTGAATGTCCTAACATGATATGTGACTTTTTTTAGTTCTGAGGGGGAAATGGCCTCTTTTCTGCCATGTAGAAGCTGGAAACAACCTTAGGTGTTTATGGCCTGGTTTGTAGCAAGTGCAGGGGTTATGAGTTATTGTCTCCTATGGCGAATTGACAGCTCCATGCTGCTCTGAGCCTGGACTCCTTGTGATAAAGAGGCAGTTTCCAGGTGATCACTGGGAACGTGTGCAGAGAAAGCTAGAGAGTGGGGAGGGCTGCTGGCCTCATGCACGCCAGCTCTGTCTGTGCTTGCCTGCCTGTTTTCTCAGGATGCTTTGTACAGGGTTGAGAAAGAATTGGTTGGCTAGTTAAAGTTAGCTCTACAAAGATTGCCTTACAGGGAAAATGAAAGAGAAGCTTCACAACCAGTCACAGGGGAGAGAGGTCATTGCAGAGGGAGGAGCAGGAGATGATGTAGGGAAAAAAATTAATGAGAAGAGCACTGGGCATGATAACAGACTGACTTGAAAAGGGGAAAAGAGAAAAGGATTCCGCCCCAGGATTGACTAAGCTGTGTGAAATGTAGAGATAAAAGGTAATGCCGCCATCTTCTTAGAATTGGGGGATGTTGGCACCTCATGCTTTTCTCCTCTACCCCCATCCCAGGCTACATCTCAAACCCAAGAGCATTAGGGATGTGAGATGAAGAGAATAGAGATGCTTGGGAGGGAGTGAAATCCACTCATTATGGCAATATTGATCAAGCACAGTTTGGAGCCATTTCCCCCATTGGACCTCATTATCCACATCTGTCTTTGAGTTAGTGTCCCAGTCTGGTTGTTGCCGGGGCGGCACTCACCCCTGTTGGACATGGGCCGAATGCAGAGTATCCTTTAGGAACTTGTCCCTGGTGAGCAGGGCCTCAGCTGGCCCACAGAAGAGGTGTGGTGGGTACGAGTAAGCAGTTCTGGAAACAGCTAATGTGAGTGCTATAGGGGAGAAAATTTTGTCAACCCAAGATAGGCCTCTTTGGTATATTGATTATTTTAAGCTGGCTATTTTTAAGAAACCGCAGACACAAGAGAAGCTCTTAAAACTGAGTAGAAATTACCCTTCTGTAAGAGACATTTACATATATAAGGGAAATCTCCATTTGTAAGGGTGTCTCCCCTATCTATTCCAGGAAGAGGGGGATGAGTCAATCTCTAAAAATTCTGATAGTGGGGAAGGTAATGAACTTACAACCATACCTGTGTTTCCTGGTAACTTCCCATAACTGACTCCCAACTCAAATATCCTCTTTTGTCTTTAGCTAAAGATGGTATTCAAGGTGATGGCTTTGGCCA
The DNA here is from genome assembly GCF_002201575.2 of Neomonachus schauinslandi. Classification (NCBI taxonomy): domain Eukaryota; kingdom Metazoa; phylum Chordata; class Mammalia; order Carnivora; family Phocidae; genus Neomonachus; species Neomonachus schauinslandi. The sequence goes on from NC_058408.1 coordinate 49,679,470, forward strand.
TTTCAGGAGTTACTCAGTTTTCCTGGGTCTCCCATGTATACAGGAGATATACATATTATTAACTTTTGTTTGATTTTCTCCTGTTAATCTGTCTCATGTCAATTTGATTCTTTTTTTAAAAAAAACATATTTTATTTATTTATTTGAAAGAGAGAGAGAGAGAACAAGTGGGGGGGCGGGGGCAGAGGGAGAAGCAGACTCCCTGCTCAATCCCAGGACCCTTGAGATCATGACCTGAGCCGAAGGCAGACGCTTAACCAACTGAGCCATCTGGGCTCCCCTCAATTTGATTCTTATACCACTTACAAGAATCTTGAAGGGTAGAGGAAAATTTTTCCTCCCCAACAGTGCTACAGGGTATGTCCCTTCTTTTGATGTGAAAGATTCCCTACACAAAAGCCACTGTCAGCTGCAAGAACACAGTGATAAGTATCTTTTATTTTTCCTGCTGAAATAAAGCAGTTACCACAGACTATGCAAACACCTGAGTGATCTCAGTGGTAACCAGAGCAATTTCCTGTAAAGTTGGTTTCCACTGAAATAGCAAAACTTTCCATGTAAGTCAGCCTTGACTCCAGATTGCAGACACAGAGGAGGGTCACTTGCCATTTGGCTCCTATAAGGAGACCATCTGAAACATTGGAAGAAGAGAGGGAGTGGGATGGTGGGCAGAGGGGAGTGAAATGCAAAGCAGAGCAGTGGAATGTGGCAAAGTGTTGTGAAACAACTTTGCACCAAACACCTCCCAGTTGCCTTGAGGTGTTTGGTTCCTCCCCTGGCTGAATGCGACCACCCATATGGATGTCGGCCTTCCAGATGGCACTGTGACCATTTGGGGACTGCTGTAGCCTCTAAGATCATAGGAGACACTCCAGAATTCTCGCTCACAAATGGGGACTACTTACCTCACCCTTCTTTTGGTGAGCAGTTGTTCAACTGTCTGCAGAACTAAGGTGAGGGCTTGGGGTCATATACACACAATAACCTAACCACCACCCCTCTTCCCAGTCTCTTATGACTCTCACTCTCTAGCCTAGCAGCTGTAGTAGAGAAGATTACCATCCCAACACTTAGAGCAATCATTGAATATTTTAGAAAGCCAAGTCTCCACTGAAGTCATCTAGCAGAAGGGTACCATGTTTAGGCACATGCTTGTGGGGTTTGCTCTGTAAATATTTAGATCATTCTACTCTTAAGAGTGGTCTGCAGGCCAGCAGCTGTCAGCATCACCTGGAAGCTTATTAGAAATGCAGAATCTAAGGCTCCACCCTAGACCCAGTGACTCAGACATGTATTTTAACAAGATCCCAGGTGATTCACGTGCACATTGAAGTCTGACAGGTACTGTGTTAGATGTCTTCAGTGCTGCTTCTTACAAAGGCATTACTGTGGAGCGACTTTGTCTTGGAATTAACTTTAGATCCAGAACTTAGCTCTATTACCTAATGATGTTGATCAAGAAACTGAACTTCTCTGAGACTCAGTTTCACCAGTATAATATCACGAGAGATGGTTGTGACAATTCAGTGAGCTAATGCCTATCGAGTGCCTGGCAATGAGAATGAATTAACTAGCACTCTCCCTACTACCCCGTCTTCTCGTTAAAGGGTCTTTAAAATAAGATAACTAATCTAATAAGGCAAGCTTTTATAGAAACTAATGTTTTTAAGAGTTATAAGAGGGTTACAAAGAATTTCACTTTGCTTGATCGATCTTACCTCTCTTAAACTCAGCCAGGCTTTCACAGGAATCTTTTTCTAAATCATGTCTACTTCATAATTAAAGGCAAGATATCGGCTTATTTCCTGGTCCGTTGAGCCTGTATTAGAAGCAACCAGGAATCGAGCACATTTCACATTTCCTTTTCTCTAAAGTGGATCTTGGTGCAACTGCTCAGGCTTTGGGCTTCAATAGTCTTGGGTCCAGACTCTAGCACTGCCATTTACCAGCGTACAATCTAGAGGAGCTGGCTAACCCATGTGAACCTTTGTTTCCTTGTGTAGAAAATGGAGCTTTTGAGTCCTTATCTCCTAGGATTATTGTGAAGAGTAAGTGAAAAGTCATAGTCAGCTAAAGGTCAGACCCTGCACGTAGTAGGTGTTCCTTATACATCTATTCCCTCTTCTTTTGTATCTAGAAATAACTCTGAGCATTTTTTTTTTTTTTTTGTATAACAAAACTAATATTTGTTCTCGAACATCACTGGAAAAGGGAATTTTGAATGTCAGGGACACAGGCATAAATTTTGATCCTCTTTTACTCACTGGCCACTTCAGCATCAGAGCTAATGCTGTGTTAGACACTGCAGCCCAAAAGGTATCATGATGCATTGGCCTTATGACTCGTTTTAATAAGTTAACTTTGAAATGTTACCTATTTTTACACTTAGAAACTCATTTTAAGTTAGTCCTCATTTGATCTTTATAATTTATTCTAAAGGTCTCTTTGTAGGTTATCTTTCCTCTATAAGTCTTGTGATGGCCCTTGGCCAAAAGCTATAACATTCTGACCTTGTAAAATCTCGGTTAATCACTTTTGCACATGTCATGTATGACTCATATTTACCCACCAACTTTGAGTTCTCAAAATACCATATTTCAGTGAGAAAGAATTGGATATTAATGTGTTTTATAGGTAGATAAATAAGGTAGGGAAAGGATGGAGAAAAGAGGGCAAATAAGTGAATGGTAATAAGTAATATAAGGGAAAATATTCAGCAGTATAATTAAAGATGAAAGATGCCTTCAGCTGAGCTTTTCAAGGAAGTGGAAGTCAGTGAGTCTGAGAAACTTGGCTGGGCTATCTATTCTAGTAGATTGGAAATTGGAAAAGATGAAAGCTCTTTACCCAAAGTAGTGAAACAGTGGAAAGAATCTTATAATATGAAAGGAAGGACCCATGAGGGTTCTTCCAGTCTGTCTTCTTTATCTTGAGGCATGTTCACACTTAGACAGTTCCAGACAGATGAGAACCCATTTTTACTTTTAAACAATGCTAGGAAAAGCTATTCCATGGTCTCTCAATTATAATCAACATCTAGCAATTTTGAATGTTTGTAACAATTTCCAGTCACAGAGAGCTTGTCCTGAAATCTAACTTATGTCTTATGTTTCTTGCTCAATGATGATTTTTATAGGTAGTGTACTGCTAAGGACTGGGGTTTAAAAATGCCATTCTAGAGCATTCGCACATCCAATGCAGTAAAGTTGTCTGTCTCTTGGGATATTGTGTGTGTGTTTATGTGTGTGTGTGTGAGAGAGAGAGAGACAGAGAGAGAGACAGGATTTCTTTCCGTTACAACCACTTCGAAAGCTTTATCAGGTGTATCTCAAACATCTAACAGTTTGTCAGAAATGTAACATCAGTAATTTTATACACACCTTCCTAGTATTTATTTTCCTCTACTATTTCTTGAACAAATGGCTTTCTTAGATTTACTACTCATGTTTTGCAAACTTCAAGTAGATAGTTTTAAATGTAACATACCATATTTGAAAAATCAATATTCATAATTTAATGAACTTCAATTTTATCTATTCTCAATCTTAGTTTTTACCAAACTGATGAGGCCTGACATTCTCCATCTATTCCAGAAGTTCTTCAGAATCAAATAACCACACGCTCTGTTGAATTTCCTTCTATTTTTCTGCCTGCTCTTCTGTCTCTTTTTGTAGCTCATCCTCCTCTCCCTCACCACAAAATTGGGGTTCTTTAGGACTCAGCCCTTTGCCTTCTGCCTTCTGCTCTACTTTTTCTCCATCAGTGATCTCATTCACTCTCTTGATTTCCATTGCAACCTCTGTGCCTTCAACTGGTAAAGCTATACCTCCAGCCCACATGTTTTCCTGAGCTCGAGAGCCATATGTATATCTATATACTGAGTATGAACATTGGTATATCTCCCAGGTGCTCAAAGTTAATGTGCCCCAAATGAATCCACATTTCTCCCTTTACATTCCATACCTCTTCTTTCTGTTTTCTCAACCACAATAAATGACACCACCCATTATTCACAATGGCCAAAAGGTGGAAACAACTCAAGTATGCATTAGTAGATTAATGGATAAACAAAATATGCTATCTACATCCAATGGAATATTATTCAGCCTTAAAAAGGAAGGAAATTCTGACACATGACACAACACGGCTGAACCTTGAGAACATTGTGCTAAGTGAAATAAGCCAGATACAAAAGGCCAAATACTGTGTGATTGCACTTATGTGTGGTGCCTGGAACAGTAAGAACATAAAGACAGAAAGCAGAATGGTGGCTGCCAGGGATGAAGGAGAAGGAGGGTAGGGTATGGGGAGTCACTGTTCAATGGGTACAGAGGTTCATTTGGGAAAGATGAAAAAAGTTCTGGAGATGGGTGGTGGTGATGATCATGCCCCATTGGGAATGTACTTAATGCCATTTAACTGCCCATTTCAAAAATAGTTAAGATGGTAAACTTCATGGTATATATCTTACCACAATTTTCAAAGACGAGGAAAGTAAGGGAGCCTGTGAAAAAGCATCACAGAGACCAATCAGCCACGTCCAGAATGTGGATCCTACATAGGCTCATGCTACAGGCCATGTTTCTCTAAAAAATCAAAGGCATGAAAGAAGTGGGGAGGAGGGAGGGACTATTGTGGAATAAAGGAGACCTAAGGGGCAGGGCTTAGCTAATTAATTTAAAAAATGAGTAAATAAGACCACCTTCCACCTAGGCTCTTAAGCCAGAAACCTGGAAGTCATGCTTGAAGAGGTTGCCCTGTCTGTCCTTCCCTGTGTGTTTGCACGTGTACTCTGTTTCCAGGAAACACCCTGGTTCTGATTTCGAAGCAAGCAAGCTCCAGAGGAGTTGTGTAAGGGAGGAATTTTTATGTTTTAAAGTTGCAAGAAAGACTTTACAAAAAAGGTGGGCCTGTGAGGGCCTTGAAGGCTGGGTGATGTGGAGTTACTTAGGAACACGTGGTTGGAGATAAGATTCTAGACAGAGGGACAGAGTGAGGACATGGCAGACAGAGGCTTGACACATGAGTGGCAGTGATGGATGGGGAGCTGCAGGGAAGGCTTTTTATGTGCCCAGTCTGGTTGTGATGACTTCTTGTAGAAGTGGGCCCTCTGGAATATCTTGTGCCATATTCTACTCAGCTGGAGTCACATTTTGTTCTGCACGTACGCTGATGCATGTACACATTTGATGTTCTGTGACATAAGCAGGTCAGAAAGAAATTTGATCAGATCTATTTCTGGAAACTTCTGGAAAAGAGGGGTCAAGCTTTGCAAAGGAATGGGGGCATCTGACTAGGTGGGTATGAAAGGATAGACCTTACAGGGAAACCAGCAAGTTATCTCATCAACTTTACACTTTAAGGAGAAGGGAAGGAGAGGGGACATTTGCAGGAGATGTCTTATCTCCTCAGGCTGTTTCATGGCAATTGCTGTCGCAAGACACAGCTAGTATACCTGGATAAGTAGAGAATATGGACTGAAATGCAGCAGAAATCATTCTGAGCATTAGGAGTTCTTAACAGATGAAGCGTAAGCTTCTTCTTAAAACAAGTTCAGACGAGGTTCCTTTGTTTACCATCTAAGCGTGATGGGGCATCAGCCCTTGGTTAAACTGGTTGCAGCCTCTTTCCCCTGGCTTATTCTTTGTTTTAAATCTCCTCCCCTGTGATAGGTTATTGCTTTCCATTCTCCTTTCTTTCTTTGAACCAATAGTTTTGTCTGTATCCATCAATCAACGTCCCAGCAGAGAACAGGTTATATACTCCAAATGCGTTTTGTACAATTTACCGAGGGATTACTAAAACGGTGGGGGAGGGAATAGTGCAGGATGCAGAGGCTAATGACGGCAAGGTGTGGTCACCAGCCATAGGGCTGAGGGGGAGGAGAAGGGGCTGTCTCTGGAACCCGGAGATGGTGAGGGCTGTTTGGAGAGAAGTGTGACCCCCGCAGAGGGACACAGCCAGCCTGAGGCCAGCCCAGGGGAAGTCTCACTCCTCTTTCTCCATCGCTCTCATTCAGGTCAGCCTCCCTGGGCACAGAGCAAGATGAAGGTAAGTGGAGGGCGGATCAGAGCGGTGGATAGACTATCCCTGTTGGGTTTCCATGTAGATCTCTTGCTGTCTCTGCTGTAGTGTCACTGCATTTATCTTAAGAACAGTTTAAAAAAAAATCTTTCCCTCTCCTAATTTTGCTTTTACATTGTCATATCTACCTACTTATTCATTTGAATTTTTAAAATGGAGTTAATTTGGGGCACCTGGGTGGTGCAATCGGTTAGGCGTCGGACTCTTGGTTTTGGCTCAGGTCATGATCTCGGGATCGTGAGGTCAAGCCCCGCATCCAGCTCAGTGCAGAGTCAGCTTGGGTTTCTCTCTCTCTCCCTTCCCTCTGCACACCCCACCCCCCGCAACTGCACGCACACGCTCTCTCTCTAAAATAAATAAATCTTTAAAAAAAAAATGGAGTTAATTTTATAGCTAGGTCAGGCCTGCCAGTGTTCACCTGAGCGAGGAACCCCTCTACCAGAACCTCTCAATACATACTGCACTCAGGAACAATCAGTTCCTCATTCAGATTCTGATTCAGGGTGTCTGGGGAAGGGCCGTGTCTTCATTTCAAACATGTTCCCCAGTGATGCCCATGCAGCTGGTCCATGGGCCACATTTGGAAGGGCAAGGCACTGCACAATTTGAAAATGATCTCTAGACAAACTGCCAGCTACTCCAAATTAGCCAGGTGAGGCAATGGGAGGGTCCACCTTTCTGCTGATGGCCCACCATCTGCTACTTCATTATTTCTTGGCTTTGCCTCTACTTCCCAGGATTCAGGGGTAGCAGGTACTTCCCCAAGCCTCAGAATTTCTGCCTTCTTTATGGGATTTACTCCTGCTCCTCTTCCTGGACTTGTCAAGGAATGATGATAGCAGACTCCTATGATGATCTTCTGGGAATGGTGTCTTAGAAGTCCTGCTGTCGGCCTCACATTGCTGCCATTTATGTGAACACCATGCAGCGTGGTGCTTACCTGAGCCAAATGAGCTGATGATGTTTTGGTGTTTGGATCAGTGAGTTGCAGGAAATGAGGAGCCTGTAATCTTAGGAATTTCCCTTTAATAGGACAAGGTATCACAGACTCAAATGTGAGGGTATCTTAACATATTCCTGGCCCTATTGGTCAAAAGAATTTCAGCAAAACTTGTGAACAGCACTTATGAAATAAGTGCCCCGTTCATCAGAGGCTGAGGCTCTACAAACAGGGGAGGGTGGAGGGACCTGTTCCTCTGAACTTTATTGCAGAGGGGAAGCTGCTATATCAGTAAGCGGAATTTGGAAAGCCAGGACCTAGGGAAGGTACAAGCTGGGGTATAGGGAGATTCACTCTGGGATGACTGTGGATGCTACTGGGTAGTGTGTCCATGGGCTGAGACAGCGATGGGGCCAGTGGAGTAAAAATTATGGAAAGTTAAGGTAGAGAAGAGAAGTGTAAAAGATCAATTACATCACCATCAACTGGGGCAATCAACATTTAAGAAAACAACTATTTTAACCTAAATCATATAAAAATACTGTAGGCTTATAATATGGCTACATGTGTTCTTTCAGATCATCATGCCAACTCTGAAGAATAGCATAATTAAGGGCCCAGACTCTAAATTGCCTGGGTTTAAATCTGGTATGTACCAGTTCCTGGAAATGTGGCATTTTGAAGCTTTTAACCTCCTTGTGCTGCGTGTTCTTCTTACAGTGAAATGGACATGAAAATAGTAACAATCTCATAGGGTTGTCTTGAGGGATAAAGGACTCCATAAATGAAAATTGCTGAGAACAATGCCGGCAAAGACTGATTTCTCAATCAATGCTAACAATGATTATCATTATCATATAATCAACTTCGATATCCTGCTTAACTGCGAGTTCTTCCCGTGAAGGCATGTCGTCTCTTCAGGCTTCATGCAAATGCAGTGTATGTTGGGATGACCATGTTAGTCGTGGCGGAAGGGAAGTCTAAATAGTGTTGAAATACCCCCAAGATATTTTCCCTTTATGTTTACAGCAGAGTAAGCATCTATCTAGAAAGGAATATGGAGGAAATGACCTGAGACTGTAAAACACAGTGGTCCTGATCCTTTAGTGATTTGTAGGAGCTAACGTGAAGGATATCCGTGCTTGCAGTGGTGTATCAAGGTTCTCAGGTTTTGGCACAGTTTTTCTTTTGGGGGGTGGGGATAACAAGGAACTAAACTCTCTTAAGGAAGCATTTAGCCCTTGAATTTGTAAGGTATTTCAGGTGAATTCTGTGAGACTCAAAAGGTAATTATTACCGAGTATCCAATGTAACATCAAGTATTGGCTAAGTCCCATACAAGCATATTATTTAATCCCCTCTCTCTCTTTGGTGGCAGCTAAGTGCGGTCACATAATCCCCCATCAGTGAGGAAATGGTGGGCCTAGAATTCCTAAGTGACTCCCTGTTCAAGGGCAAACAGCAAATCAGAGAGAGAACCATGGCTTGACTCCAGAGCCCGTGGGTCCCCGTTCTGCCTGTTAACTGTGAGCCATGCTAAGCAGTCAAAGAGGAAGGCCCAGATGGGAAAAAAAGGAGACTCATTTCAAAATGATACTTGACGAAAGGTAGTGGTGATCAAGAAGGGATAAAGATAAGGCCCAGAGGAGTGCTATTTCACAGTTGTAAAGCTGAGGAGACGAGGGCGTCATCTCATCTCAATCTTTTCATCTCACAGATGAAGAAGGAAGGGTCTAGACCTCAAGGTCACTTGCAGTTAGTGTCAGCACAGAGACAAGAACCCCTTCCTGGACTCGCAGTCATTCTACGCTCTTACTTTCTCCACAAAGGGCAGTTGCTTTAGCTGGGAATGAAAGGCTGGGAGTGTAAGCGACTGTGGTATTCTTTCAGTAGGAACTAGTTAGACTGGGAAAATTACACTTTTTAATTATTGAAATCATTTGTTGATGCTGAGACACTGTTTGTTTGGTGAACATATGTGGAGAATATTAATGGATATTATATATTACTAAAGCTCCCCCTTATTGACTTCTGCGTCACAGCATAAACACCCATAGCCCAATAAAACATGACTTTGTCTTAATAGCATGATGAATAAATTATTAAGGGCTTTTTTTTTCCTTCTGCAGTAATTTTACTAGTTTGAAATTTTTTTTTTTAAACAAAGCTTCCACAAGACTGTAATTAAAAGTAAAGGAATGCACAGCAATTTTTAGCCCTCTGCTGCACAGGGATCTCGCCACCCGCGGCTGGGGTCTGGGCTGCAGAGAACTTGCCCGGAATGGCTGCCGGATGCCAGTGGGCATTGCCAAGGCCAGGGAGCGCATCGTCCATGGCTAGCGCAAGGCTGTCCCAGGGTAGACCCTCTTCAAACGCTTGTTGGATGAGCTCTTGCACTCCAGGCCATGCCCTTTACCTCCAGAGCCATACTGTGGTTTACATTTCTTCCTGGGGTGGCTTAGGGATCTGCTCAGAGCTCGTATACACTGTGAATAACTGTGATCTGAGACAGGAGGTCCCCATTTAATGGGCAAGGGCTCCTCTGTCAGCCAGACCTATATTTTAGTGATGACTTCACTGTCTTAAGCAAGTTACTTTGTCACTTTGACCCTCATTTCTTTAAAAATGGCAATACCCACTTTTCGGAGGCTGGTGTGAGGGCTGTGTGATACACATGTAAAATGACCTAACTCGGGCTCTGGGAGGCTGTGATTAGTCACTCTGCTTGCCACCAGATGGAAGCCTTAGAGGAGAGTCACCTGATCATAAGCTGGCTATTAAATTTGATTTATCTGTTGTGTTGCTATTTTTGCATGGCCATTGAATATCTGCTGCCCCATCTCTGTAGCTCAGTGCTTCCTCCTCTCTGTTCTCATGGTCATTCAGTTTTAGTTCCTAGTCTCTGTGGCTGTTCTCTCCTGACCAGCCCTCCAGTGCCCAGTCCTGCTGATTCTGCTAGAGAGAGTGCAAAGAACAAATGTCCAGCCTGTGATTTTGCATGCAGAGGCAGGCTTACTGGAGAACTCCAGCATGGCAAATTTCACTCTTAATTTATTTTCTAGCGTTTTGATCCATTTAGTCCCCAAATATAATTCCACATCATCTGTTTGCCTTAGCATCTCATTAGGAGTTAGGAAGTGGCTCTCAAGCCTCTGTTGGGAGCTGAGAACACGTGCATCTGTGCAAAACCAACATCCGTGTGCATTGCTCAAGGCCCCCTGCACTGAGGGTCACATGATTCTTGGCACTTACAGGGTGCCTCTTTCTGCAGACATTAGCTAGTTCTTCAAATGCAAAAGGAATTGTTACGATCCTTTTGCAGTGTGGGGGAACTTAGGCATGGAGGGTCAGATGCTTATTCTGGGTCATTGCAGCAGCCTTGATGGTCAGGAAGTAGTTTTCATGGGAGGCCAGCTTCCATTCTGAGTCCCGATATACCTCAGAACAAGTATATGGTTTCACTGAAGGCCTTTGGGTTGGCACCATTGGGTTTTTCCTCTTTGGGTGTTGACCAGTTCTGTAGCACCAGGAACGATTCCTTCTGGGGTCTAAGGGAAGTTAGATGCCTAGAATGTGGACACCCACTCTTTTGAGGTGTGATTTTGGGAGGTCTCTCACAGACCACCCCTTGGAGACCATCATTTATGAAAGAATATTAGACTGGATTGAGAAAGTGGTCAGACCCAGTGATCACAGTTCTTATAATCTTGTACCCTTGCTACCCCAGCCAATTAAGACTTCTTTTTCCTAGGAAGAAGAGTGGTTATGTTTTTCCTTGCACTTGGAATAAACCCTGATATGAGAATAGAATCGAAGTGGAGTTGAAAAGAACCCTTTGGTTCTTTTCTTTAGGGAATACAGACATTTTGACAAAGGGCTGTTGATCTCTATGGAAGCTCCATGATAGAGAAGGAGACTGATGAGTCAGTGGTCCCAAATCTGAATCTTTCTTCCCTCATCTAGTAGCAGTACAGCTTGCATAAGCTTCATCCTCTCTGACTTTGTTTCTTCCTCTGTAAAATGAGTCCGGTAGTACCTGGCTTTGAAAGCTGTTGTGAGGATTACATAAACGTTTAACACTGCCCTGACTCATGGTAAATCCTTAATGGTTTCTTCCCATCCTTCCTCTCTTTATTAAAACTGGAGGACAAACCTCTGTGTTCCTTCAACAGACCTTACAGATGGAGCACAAAGGACAAATGCCCAATTAGTCCATGTCCCCAAATGATGTATGTTCCCCAAATGTATCTGACTTCTCTTTGTAATTAGTGGGACCCATCTCAGATACCACACACTGCCAGCAATCAACTTGAAATGGCAGATGTGAAATCACTCATTATCCTAATAGGTCCATTTTTAGTATATGAAAACTGAGACCTAGTCTTGCCTTGGGGCAAAAAGAAGTGAGTACCTTGGTTCCTGCATAAGAATGTGACATTTATACATTTGTGTTCCTCATTTGCAGGCTGGTGACCAGTTTCATAAGCAATGATGAGGGAAGAGCAGGGCAAGGGAGGAAAGGCTGCCCGTGGGGACAGTCATTCTTAATCTTATTGACAGGACATCTCTTCTACTAATTTGTCATTCTTGCCTTGTCATGTTTTTATAGGAAAAGTTTTAGGACTTCAGATTTTTTAAATGACATGTAAGCATATAGGTCAATGCATTTCCACAAAGATAGCAACCTGTATCCCCAGGACCCTGATCAAGAAGCAGAAGAGCATCACGTTGCTTCCCCAAAACGATCCTCCTTGTGCCCCTTCCAGCCACCACCACCCCTACACCACCCCTAGGGGAAGCACAAACTTGATCACTTTCAAATTTTATATAAAGAAAATCATACAGTGCAGCCTTTCTTTTTTTTTTTTAGTCGAGGAAACGCACTTTTTTTTTTTTTTAGAGATTTTTTATTTTATTTTTTGACAGAGACACAGCGAGAGAGGGAACACAAGCAGGGGGAGTGGGAGAGGGAGAAGCAGGCTTCCCGCTGAGCAGGGAGCCCGATGCGGGGCTCGATCCCAGGACCCTGGGATCATGACCTGAGCCGAAGGCAGATACTTAACCAACTGAGCCACCCAGGCGCCCCCAGTGCAACCTTTCTGCATATGTGGTTTCTTTTACCCCACATGATTTTTTGGTGAAAGTTTGTTCATGTTTTTAGAGTAGCTTTAGCTCACTCATTACCGCGGCAAAATGGTAGCCCATTGTGTGAATCTATCACAGTGTATTCATCCTACTATTGATGGCCATTTGGGTCGTTTCCACTTAGGAAGCTATTTCTTATTTTAAACAGGGCTGCAGGGAAACCCTTGTGCATGTCTTTGACTCATGTATAAATGCGCTTTAGTTATATGGATATCTCTGAGCGGAATTTCTGGTGTGTAGTGGATGCAAGTGCTTAGCTTTCACAGCTATTGGCAAATGGTCCTCTGAAGCTACATCTTTGGTTCTTAAAAGACGAGGTCATATTTTGGTAAAGATTGGGAAAGGACTCCCAAACCAAGCTTGCCTCAGTAATCAATTGCTCTTACGCCCAGAAATGGAGTCTTCTTCCTCTAGTTGTAGGTTATGTGCTGCTCACAAATGGAGTTTTAATACCCAGGTTCTATCACACTGCTTAGTTGTCTTTACCCGATGGTAATGGTTTCCTCTCATCCTGAACTCCTGAAGGCAAAACATTTTCCATGGAGGTACAAACCTTTCTCTGGATGTGAAAACTTCAGCCTATTCATTTTTATGGTACAATAAAGCCCACTTTTTAAAATTGGCCAGCAGGGGATTAGGGTTATCAGTAGAAAAATTCTATGTGTATGCAGTTTCTAACCTGTCCTTATCCAGCTTGTTCTGTTGTGGAAATGTATTACTAGGAACTGTCACTTGTCTTAAATGTTTTAATGAATGATATTTAGTTGCCTATGGCTTTTTTTTTTTTTAGCAAAGTACATAGATTTTTTTTTTTAAGTGCAGAGAGAGATGGGAAATAATAGATGTTCTGCCTTAAGAAAAGCATTACCAAATGCCAGCTAACTGACCTCATTTCCCTGTTTCCAGCACAGCAAAATTTCATTATCATCATCATCTGCATTAACTAATTTTTATTATCTGTCCATAAAGTCCTAAGGAGTTTATAGTAGGGTGCAGTGAAATGAGACACGTGTTGGAATTGGAATCATGTGCCCGGAAACAAGTCTGTCTGCCATTTACTAGTTTGGTACTGTTGGGATAACCCCTTCGCGTCTTTCACCTCAGCTTCCGCTATTGTAAAGAGGAGGGTTTAGAGGGTTTAGACTCTATGATGTGTAAGAATCTTTCCAGCTTTATAAATCCTGTGGTTTGAATTTTAAGCAATTTGGATATGTTGCATCTAACCAAATTTCCCTTTTAATAAAATATATGCTTTAAAAAAATCTTCATAGTCTAAGAAGATAAATGCCCACTTCTCTGAGATCAGGGACTTTTTTAATAGACTTTTTATTTTTATTTTTTTTAAAGATTTTATTTATTTATTTGACAGAGAGAGACACAGCGAGAGAGGGAACACAAGCAAGGGGAGTGGGAGAGGGAGAAGCAGGCTCCCCGCAGAGCAGGGAGCCCGATGCGGGACTCGATCCCAGGACCCTGGGATCATGACCTGAGCTGAAGGCAGTCACTTAACCAACTGAGCCACCCAGGCGCCCTTAATAGACTTTTTAAAGTAAACAAGATGAGAATGCTTCTCCTGGGTGTATTAAGGCCAATAATGAGGACCCTCCTACTTCCTAGTGATACTTTCCAGACTTGAGACTGCTCTTTCTTTTTTTTTAAAGATTTTATCTGTTTACTTGACAGAGAGAGACACAGCGAGAGAGGGAACACAAGCAGGGGGAGAGGGAGAAGCAGGCTCCCTGCTAAGCAGGGAGCCCGATGTGGAGCTCGATCCCAGGACCCTGGGATCATGACCTGAGCCGAAGGCAGACGCTTAACGACTGAGCTACCCAGGCGCCCCTGCTCTTTCTTTTTTTAGCAAAGGGAGAAGTAGAGCAGAGAAGGGGAAAATCCACTAGGCAACCATATTGGCAAAACATTGAATTATCCTAACTTCAAATATCCAAATACCATCTTAGTTTTTATTTTTAATATTAATATTTATTAAGTGTTAAATATTAATATTTATTTATTACATATTAAAATTTATTTCAGAAAATATTCATTAAGGACCAACTATATGTTAGGGAATTCGGATTTCAAAATTGGTTCACAGAAACCCACATAGTCAATGAAAGTCTCTTGCGTCTAAAAAACACAACCAATCTGGTATTTTTTTAAAAAGATTTTATTGATTTATTTTGAGAGAGAGAGCAGGAACATGCTTGGGGGCAGAGGGAGAGGGAGAGAGAGAATCTTAAGCAGACTCCATGCCCAGCATGGAGCCCAACGTGGGGCTCGATCTCACAACCCTGAGATCATGACCTGAGCTGAAATCAAGAGTCAGATGCTTAAATGACTGAGCCACCCAGGCGCCTGCAATCTGGTATTTTATGTGATTTAACTTTTTGAGGCCAAAGGAAATGGAAAATCGTATATGTTCATTGTAGAAAACTTCAGACCTTTTTTTTTTAATAGTCTGTACTGATCATAAAATATAAGCTAAGACTTTAAAGAAAGATGATACATTGATTTTTTCTTTTATGCCTGCCTGTTTTCCCTGGAATATAATTATATTGAGAAGCTGGTAAGAATGATGTTTTTGGAGGAAAAAAGAAGAGTACATAAAAATCAGCTTTGGAGTTTCTTCAACGTAATACTTTGTGTTTAATTTTTAATTATAGCAGTGTAAGAGATTATATCTAGCGTGTTGAGAATTGATGTTGCTTAATGGGAATGTATATTCTTCCCTAGTAGTATATGTATTATTCATAGAAGAAATGGTCTTTCATGAAAGGGCAGCTGGTCCTTTAAGATACAGGAACCTCCTGAGTTGGAGTAGCTGCTAACAGCGGTTTTGATTTGCTGCCCAAAGTGCACTTACGGGCTCATTTTACATTAATAGAAGGTGATCTGGGTTCCTTCCTGACCTCTTGGAACCTAAATTATAGCCTGGGTCATTTAAGAGATTTGGGATGAGTAGACAGCCAGTCAGCAGCAGGTCATGGAATGAGTATTCTCACCTTTATTTCCCTCCTGGATCTATCCAGTGATACTCCCTTCCTTATCCTGGGGCTGAGGGAGAGGGGAATGGAGATCAGTTTATCGCGAGAGATTATAAACAATGATTTTTAAAAATCACTCTTCTACAGTCCTGTTTCTCCTTCACTTTCTCTTCTGTATTTCTTTTTTTTTTTTTAAGATTTTATTTATTTATTTGAGAGAGAGAGCACAAGAGAGAGAGGGGGGCAGAGGGAGAGGGAGAAGCCAACACAGGGCTTGATCCCAGGACCCCGGGACCATGACCTGAGCTGAAGGCAGACACTTAGCTGACTGAGCCACCCAGGCGCCCCTTCTCTTCTGTATTTCTAATGTTTCTCCTTGCTTCCTTCTTCTCAGCCATTTACTTATTCTACATTGACCACCATACCATCTAATGCCACATAAGGAAAAGTCATATTATTACTGTACAGAAAGAGATTGAGATAGAGCAAACTAACTGATCCAGATGGTCCAGAGGAGTAGATAATAATAAATAAGAATAGCTACTGTGTGGGCTTTGCTAGGTGTCAGGCACTGTATTTTTTTATTTTATCTTTATGACAAACCTTTGATATAGGTTTTATTGTAGCCACTTTTAAATGAGGAAATCGAGGCTTGGATTCATTAAGGAGTTGTGAAGAGACATATAGCTGGTAGGTAGTGGGGCTAGGATTTAAACCAGGTTCTAACCCCAAAGATTGTGTTTGTGGGTATTGCACTTGTGAGGCTGAACCTATACTGAGAAATTTCTGTATGAAATAAGATGAAGGTGTTTGGCAGTTGGGGAAAAAATAATGGGACTTTTCTCTGAAAATACCTCAGCATTTTCCTAGTGGTTTTGATCACTGGAAAAATGATAATGATGAGTAAAAATGTTGGGAGTTTTGTTAAGACTGGGGAGGATCTGAGGAACTGAGGAAAGCATTTAAGATCTCTGTATGGGTTGTTTGAAACTGGATTTACTCTTGGAAGTTAGCTATATTGGACTTGAGGTGTTCAAACAGACTTTGGTTGTCTGAGATTCATGCCTCTGAGTGACCTCCCAGTTTCCTGTCAAAGCTAATGTCCAAAGAGAGAGGGGGTCATAAACCTGCAAAAGTTCCTGCCGTGATCTTGTTAATGGGCTGATCTGCAAGAAACAACAAGATGAAGAGCAGTCATTGAGCTGCGTTCTTCATTCTCAGGGTTGTTTTGCCAAATCAGAATCCTTCCTGGTTCCATATAAGTTTTGGGATTGTTTTTCTATTTCTGCAAATTATGCAATTGGGATTTTCATGGGAATTGCACTGAATCTATAGATCAGTTTAGGTAGTGTGAACATTTCAACAATATTAAGTCTATCAGTCTATGTACAGGGGATGTGTTTCCATTTTAACTTCAAAATGTATTACAAAGCTATGGTAATCAAAACAGTATGGTATTAGCATTAACGAAAGACACAGACCAATGGAACCAAATAGAGCTCAGAAGTAAACTCAGGCGTACACGATCAAATGATCTTTGACAAAGTTGTGAAGACTATACAATGGGGAAAGAGGTGTTTCTTCAACAAATGGTGTTGGAAAAACAGGTTTTCCAATAAAAGAAAGAGGTTGAACCCTTGTATTACACCATACACAAAAATCAACTCAAAGGGATTAAAGACTTAAATGCAAGACCTGAAATTATAAAACTTCTAGAAGAAAATATAGTGGGAAATCTTCATAACATTGGTCTTGGCAATCATTTCTTGGATATGACATAAAAAACAGGCAACAAAACGAAAAATAGGTAAGTAAAAAGCTTTTGCACAGTAAAGGAAGCAATCGATAGTGAAAAGGAAAGCCACAGAATGGGAAAAAAATATTTGTAAGTCATCTGGTGAGGGGTCAGTAGCCAAAATATATAAGGAACTCCAATACCTCTGTAGTAAAAACTAAATAACCTGTCTTAAAAATGAGCTAAGGACTTGAATAGACACTTTTCCAAAGAAGACATATAAGTGGTTCAACAGGTATATGAAAGATGCTCAACACAACTCATCATCAGGGAAGTGCAGATCACAATGAGCTATTACCTCATAACTGTTAGGATGCCCATTATTAAAAAAAATAATGAGTGTTGGCAAGGCTGTAGAGAAATTAGAACTTCAGTACACTGTTGGTGGGGATGTGAATGGTGTAGCTGTTATGGAAAACATGAAGTTTTCTCAAAAATTATAAAGTAGAACTACTGTATGTTTCAGCAATCTCACTTCTGGGTATTTACCCTCTCCCCTCCCCCCAATTACAAAACAGGATCTAAAAGAGATACTTGCATTCCCATTTCATTGTGGCATTATTAACAATAGCTAAGATATGAGAACAATCTAAATGCCCACTGATAAATGAATGAAGGAAAAAATATACATATTACTCAGCCTTAAAAAAAGAAGAAAATCCAGTCAGACACTACAACATGCATGAACGCTGAGGACCTTGTGTTAAATGACATAAATCACCACAGAAAGACAAATAGTGCATGATCCCACTTACATGAGGTCTCCAAAGAAGCAGAAAGAATGGTGGTTGCCAAAGACTGGAGGGAGAAGGAAATGGGAAGTTGCTGTTCAATGGGTATAGAGTTTCAGTCATACAAGATGAAAACGTTCTAGAGCTTTGCTGTGCAATAATGTGTATATAATTAGCAATACTATACTGTACCCTTAAATCTTTGTTAGGAAGGTACATTTCACATCAGGCATTCTTTTACCACACACACACACACACACACACATGCACACATTGAGAATAAAAGTACAAACTGAGAATGTGAGAAGGATAAAATGAAAATGAGGCAATGGGCTTGAGATTATGTGCATTTGAACTGGCCAAGTCCAAGGCCGCACCTGGAGGAAGAAGAGCAGTTGGATTACACTCAGGAGGCAATCATGTGCACAGGCAGCCTCTCTTCATTTAAAACCACCCCATGCGCATTCATTGAGCCTTATATTGTCTTGGGAGGCAGGATGTACAGTGGCTAAGGGCATGCAGTTTGGTATCAGACAGACCTGGGTTTGAGTCTTGGCTCCTCTGATTATGAATTGAAAATTTTCTTTGCCTTTTTAAATTTTTTACTTTTATTTTAATTCCAGCAGAGTTGACACACAGTGTTGTTTGATTGAAAAGATTAAATTGAAAAGATTAAATGAGATAATTTGTGTAGCAATCTCAAGTGAAAATGATGATGGCTATTTGTTAATGTGGAGGCAGCATTTGGTACATGAGGCTGGAGTGATTGGATTCAAGGAGTTGTGTGAAAGTTCCTGAAATTTCAGGCAAGGATATTTCTACAAGGCAGGCTCCCTTGGGACCCAATGTCAGTACCAGTATTTTTAAGTAGATCTGCATGTAAACCCCCAAATATAAACTTTTAGTTAAATTCAGAAACCTCACAAGTCCATGTACAAAACACATAGCTGAAAAGTCAGCTGTCACATACTGTTAAGAAAAAAAAACAACAAAAACCCTGAACTTTGAAAAAAACAAAACTCTGTTAGCCATTCATCTACAGGAAGTGTAGATTTCTCTGTTGATTTTTCCTTCATCTGTTGATGAGATCTGTCCCTGTGTCATCTTCCAACCACCCAAGTTCTGTTCAGAGACAGGAAGAGCTCTGGAAGAGCCAATCTTGAGGGTGTGGGGAGGGTCATCTTTTGCTTATTTTCCATTGTTGCTTCCTGGGCTTGCTCTTCCCCAAAGGTCGAATGTGACCTCTAGAGTATTAGCTCACCACATGGAGGTTCTCCTTTTTCTCTTGAGCTGCCGAATGATATGAGTGTGGTTGCCCTAGGATTTTGCAGTTCTTCTGAACTGGTAATACTGGTTTCAGGGGGATAAATAATAGAGGATTTCTGTCTTAAATGACCAAGCGGTAACCTGCCTGTGCCAGGAATGGTCAAAGTCATAGCTCTTTTGGTGATTCTAAGGTGATCTAGAGTACACACAGTATCCTGCACTGAGGGTTGAAATAAATGTTCTTTAAATGTCGGCAAGGCATTTGGCAAGGTCTTCCACATTAGTTTTTCTGACACCGTGGAGGGAGAAGGCAGAATGTTGGGCCAACTAAGTAGATTCATACATGGTTGAAATTTGAGAGTGGATTCTAATCATATTTTTTTTTCAGTCATTCATTCATGGCAACAAATATTTATTCAGAACTTTACCATGTACCAGACCCTTTTCTAGGTACTGGGGACACACCGGAGACCAAAGGAGACAAGACTTCTGCCCTCATGGAGCTTATATTCTCGCTCCATGCCACAGGGCTCTCCAATTCCGTCTTGTTCCGCATTTCCACAACCAAATTCTATAACATTCAAAGGCATGTTTGTCCTACAAAGCCACCGTAATAAAGACGGTGTAGCTCTGGCATAAGGATGGGCATATAGGAATAGAATAGAATTGAGAGTCCAGAAATAAACCCAGATATTTATAGACAATTCATTTTTGACAAGGGTGCCAAGAGAATTCAGTGGGGAAAAATGGTTCTGGGACAGTGCAGAACAGTGTATCCCATGTGTTAAAACCCAAAAGTCAGTGTAGTAAATCTGAGGTCTAATTATTAAATGACTCACGAATTGAGCAGCATTGCATCTAGCAAGTAGAGAGGAGCGCCATGGAGTGCAGAAAAGGAAAGTTTTTTTTTTTTAATTATTATTATTATGTTAATCACCATACATTACATCATTAGTTTTTTTTTTTTTAAAGATTTTATTCATTTATTTGACAGAGAGAGACACAGCGAGAGGGAACACAAGCAGGGGGGAGTGGGAGAGTCAGAGAAGCAGGCTCCCCGCAGAGCAGGGAGCCCGATGCGGGACTCGATCCCAGGACCCTGGGATCACGACCTGAACCGAAGGCAGACGCTTAACGACTGAGCCACCCAGGCGCCCCCTACATCATTAGTTTTTGATGTAGTGTTCCATGATTCATTGTTTGTGCATAACACCCAGTGCTCCATGCAGAACGTGCCTTCTTTAATACCCATCACCAGGCTAACCCATCCTCCCACCCCCCTCCCCTCTAGAATCCTCAGTTTGTTTTTCAGAGTCCATCGTCTCTCATGGTTCATCTCCCCCTCCGATTTCCCCCCCTTCATTCTTCCCCTCCTGCTATCTTCTTTTTTTTTCTTAACATATATTGCATTATTTGTTTCAGAGGTACAGGTCTGTGATTCAACAGTCTTGCACAATTCACAGCGCTTACCAGAGCACATACCCTCCCCAGTGTCTATCACCCAGCCACCCTATCCCTCCCACCCCCCACCACTCCAGCAAAGAAAAGGTTTTTAAAGCAAGGAATGCATTATTTTAGGCAAGGTCACTCTCCTAAGGGGAGCAGAGGGGTCTGTCAGCAGATTACCTCATAGTGCTAACCAGAAAATTCCATCTTGGCTGGTTAAAGTTTACATTCCTGGGGCTGGGGGTGTGGGAGCTGAAACTGGATTAAGTCTTGGTTTGCTGGGGTGAGGCCCTTAACATCAGCGAATTCATTTTGGGCCTGTGGTTTTCTTTCTAACACATGCAAAAGAATGAAGTTGGACTCTTCCCTCGTCCAATATACAAAAATTAACTAACATGGATCTAATCTCTAAATGTAAGGGCTAAAACTCTAAAACCCTTTGAAGAAAACATAGGTATATGTCCTTGTGATCTTGGATTAGGCAGTGGGTCTTAAACATGACAGCGAAAGCACAAGCGACAAAGGGAAAAACAGATAAATCGGACTTCATCAAAATTTATATGTTTCAAAGAATACCATCAGGAAGTTGAAAATGTAATCCATATAATAGTAGTAAATATTTACAAACCATGTATCTGATAAAGAGTTCATATCCAGAATATATTTTAAAAACTCTTATAACTCAACCCATTAAAAAAGACAGTACAACTAAAAATGAGGCAAAGATTTAAGTAGACATTTCTCCTAAGAAGATAGACAAATGGCCAATAAGCCCATGAAAAGATGCTCAACCTCATTAGTCATTAGGTAGCTATAAATAAAAACCACAATGAAATACCATTTCATAGCAATGAGGATGGCTATAATCAGAAAGACAAACAAGAATCCATACTAACAAGGGTATAAGGAAATTGGAACCCTCACACATTGCCGGTGGGAATGCAAAATGGTTCAGCTGATGTGGAAAACAATTTGGCATTTCTTCAAAAAGCTAAGCGTAGAGTTACATATGACCCAGACATTCCACTTTTATGTATATACTCGAGAATTGAAAACATCTGTCTGCACAAAAACTTACTTATGAATATTTATAGCAGCCTTATTCATAATATTCAAAAAATGGAAACATCCAAGTGTACATCGATTGATGAATGAACAAACAAAATGTACTCTATCCATACAATATACTATTATTTGGCCATAAAAATGAAGGAAGTATTGATGTGTGTTACAACATGTGTGAATCTTAAAAACATGATGTATGCTAAGTGAAGGAAAGTAGACACAAAAGGCCACATATTGTATGAGTCCATTTATATGGGATGTCCATAATAAACAAATCCATAGAGACAGAAGGTAAATTAGTGGTTGCCAGAGGGAAGAGGGAGGAGGCATGGGGACTGCTAATGGGATTAGTTTCTTTTTGGCAGGATAAAAGTTTTCTGGAATTAGATAGTGATGGTTGCACAACTTTGTGAATATGTTAAAAATAACTGTGCAGTTGGGGCGCCTGGGTGGCTCAGTTGGTTAAGCGACTGCCTTCGGCTCGGGTCATGATCCTGGAGTCCCGGGATCGAGTCCCGCATCGGGCTCCCTGCTCGGCAGGGAGTCTGCTTCTCCCTCTGACCCTCCTCCCTCTCATGCTCTCTGTCTCTCATTCTCTCTGTCTCAAATAAATAAATAAAATCTTAAAAAAAAAAAAATAAATAACTGTGCAGTCTTTCTAAAGATTTATTTATTTATTTTAGAGAGACACGGTGGGGGGCAGAGGGAGAGAGAGAATCTCAAGCAGACTCCCCACTGAGTGCAAAGCCCAACATGGGGCTCGAACCCAGAACCCTGAGATCATGACCTGAGCCAAAATCAAGAGGTGGATGCTTAACCGAGCCACCCAGGCGCCCCAAAAATCACTGTATAATTTCAAAGTTTTATGGTATGCAAATCCTATATCAATAAAAAAAGACATGCTTATCGTAATTATAGGTTATGTGAAACTAGCAAAGGGAATATTTGCATTGGGCAAAGTCAGAAAACTCAGTATTCAGACGAACCTTGACGGATTGGACAGCTGGGCTGAATCTGACAGGGTGAAATTTAGTAGGAATAAACAGAGAATCCTAAAACTGCCTTCAAGAAAAACAACTAATAACAGCCCTATAAAAATAATTCCAGGCTTTAATTCACAGGGAGCCTGATGTGAGTCAAGAGAATGTCATATCCTTCTAAAAGTCTAATGTAACGTTTGCAGCATTAATACAAGTATGGTTACTCCAATGAGGAATGAACATCACTTTTTTTGGAGAGCTGGTCAAATGGCTCCCAGATTTTGGATGTCAGTTCTGGAAGCATCCAGTTCAGTGGGTGAATCTAGTCCAAATACACTCTATTTGGCTTTCACAAAGTCTGTTTTCTCATTTGAAGGGATTTTGGTAAGTCACGTCTCTGTCTTCACTACCAGCCCTATCACTCCTTCATTGCCTGGAGCAGGGCCAGGCTCACACACAGGTGTCCTACCCACCTGCTCCTCACTAACGTTTGAGTTTAGCCCCCCTCTCTACCCAATCTCAAAAACAAAGACATGTAAAAAGAATGGCAAAGGGGTCCCAAGACATGTTGAAAGGATAAGGAACAATTAAATGAACTAGTTATGTTTGATCAGAGAAAGACTGTGGGAGCAGACTTCAAATATTTGAAGACCTTTCGTGCAGATGTGGGAAAAGACAAATGAGTACAGCCAGGGATTAATGGGTTGAAGCTTCAGAAGAGATGCTTTGATTCAATGTAGAGAGCGGTTTGACTGCGCTCCCCGTGGGTGGGAGTTTTTTATCCAAAGGGGGAGTGTAGGTTGAGCTTCATCGGCACAAGCTGATGACTGTTTGGATGGAATTTATGATCAGATCGATATCCAGTATCGATAAGTTTGGTCATCTCTTCTAGTTTTAGGATTTCATCATGATGCTATTTGTCTGCCCTGCTACTCTGCTGGTCTATCTATTAGACACTCCATCAGGGACTGGAAACATAAGACTACCTTATGGATCTTGTCCTTTAGGAAGTTCACAGTGTAAAGAGAATAATAATACCAACACCATGGAGTTATTTTGAGGATTAAGTGACATAATGCCTGTAATGTGTGTGTCTCACATTTCATGTATACTCAATTAATGTTAGTGAACTTTTTTTTTTTTAAAGATTTTATTTATTTATTTGACAGAGAAAGAAGCACAAGCAGGCAGAGAGGCAGGAAGAGGGAGAAGCAGGCTCTCTGCAGAGTAGGGAGCCCGATGCGGGCCTCGATCCCAGGACCCTGGGATCATGACCTGAGCCGAAGGCAGATGCTTAACCAACTGAGCCACCCAGGCACCCCAATGTTAGTGAACTTTTAAATTAGAGAAGACAGAAAAGCTAAGTAAATATAGGAAGTGTGACATATATGTATAGCACATGAACAGAGTGCTGTTGTGTGGGTTACTGACTGTTGGGACTGTGAGTTCCCTCCACCTAGAGCATTGTCAGATGGTAATGGTTGGCTTCTCTGATGAAAATGAGCAGCAAAGAGAGTCAGTTTAACTATATATAAGTCATAAGTCTGTAACTTGCTGGGGCCTTTGTATTGTACTGATCATAGTGGTGGTGATTGAGGGGTGTGGTATGTGTGTTGTATTTACAAGTGTGTACATTTATGCTCCTGTAAGCAAGGCTAAACTAATATATGGGCAACTAATGCTTTTGGTGTCAGAAGTGAAGAGGAGGCCCTATTTGTAAAAGGCTCCCTAAACCACTGACTGATAACACTCTAGGAAAGGTGACCATTTTCAGTGACTTCTAATTTTTATTTTAGTGTCTGATTTCAAGCCCTTTGCTAAGGGTCAATTTTGATGGGGTTTGTAGGGTTGTGGAAGAACCCCAGAGGGCCCAGTATGTTGACGGTGCTGGGAGGGGGCCATAGGGTGAGAATGAAGACAGAACAAGGCTTACTGCACACGCTATATGTGAGTACTGAGTATGTGTGGGAGAGGGTGGTACCAGTGCGTCTGGATGTGTATCCTGAGGGCATCGGATGATGTTCCCAGTGTTTTGTGAACTGGACTCTGAGAATTGAGGAGTACTTGTATTGGCTGATTTTATTTGTCTCAAACATTTTCACAGTATGGTGCATCTCTCTCTCTCTCATTCTCTCTCCTTCGGCTGCCCATCATAGCTCTGGATCAAAGAGTAACACATTAACCAAAGGATAACAAATGGCTTTAACTTCCCTCCATAGGTGCTTTTGTGATTGGAAGAGTCACATCTGACTGCATTTAGAAATAATCTAGAGACTCTCATGGGACCTTCAAGGACCATCGGTGGTATGAGTTTTCCACCGAGGAGGAAGATTTTTGGCATCAGACAAATCACAGAATTGGGGAAGCTCCATGGCTCCACACTGATGAGATGAAGCCATGGGCTGCTGGGTCACCTCTTCTGCTTTTGAGGAGAAGGACTGGCTGTGGCTACATACATAAACCAAGAAAATCACCAATCTGCCCTCCTTCCTTGCTCACTGTCCTTGTGTCTGCCCAGCGCCCTTCCCATGAAGGACAGGCGAGTGTGGTAGGGGAAAGGGAGAAGAAACACATGTAGTAACTCTGACTCTGGATCAAGTGAAGTGGTTCCTAGCCAATAAGCATTACTGTTTTCTAAAGCTTAATGGAAGCATTTTAATGTTTTTAATACCCTCTTTGTTGAGGGAGGAAGGAAGGAAGAAGAGAAGGAAGGGAAGAAAGAAGGAGAAGGGGAAGAAAAACTCCACATGTGTTTGTATCTATTTATATGAGCTTGGAGAAGGTCGTGCAAAGATATATTTTGAAATTTAATATTAGTTATTTCCGGAAGTGAGGTTGCAAGGCGGAGAGGCAGAAGTTTTGCTTTAAAAACTTCTGGGTGGTTTGACTTCTTCGAATAAGCATGTTACATTTTAAAATAAAATGTTTAATTTTTAAACTAGTGTAGTATCAGTAGAGCGTAGGATTCCCCCCACCAAAAAAAAAAAAAAAAAAAATTAAAGCAGCCTCTCTTGTTTTGTTGAGAACTTCAAAAAACATGGGTTTTCCCCTGGAGACGGTCCTGCCTGCCTTCTTGATCTTACTGGTGGTGACACTGGCCACATTCAGCCACACAGTGAATGTCGCCACTGCTCTAGCTTCTCTGTGTCTTTGGCTTGCTGGCCTGATTCTCAAGCTCCAGGGGACCGCCTCCATTTCCCCCCTTGAGAAGTGGGGAGCACCAATAAAGCGAGGCTGGACACTTAGGACTGAATATTGGTCATCTCTGGCAGTGGAACCTCGTCTTGTCGTGGTGGCAGAAGTGAGGGGCGGGTGGGCAGGCGGGCGTCCCCATGTGTAGCAGGTAGGGCAGCCTTCCATTCTCTTCAGCTGCTTCAGCAGATTTCCAGTCTAATTCTGTCACATCTGAGGGGTTCAGATAGATTTTCAACATCCCAGCCTTCGGGCTGGTACTAAACTGCAACTCTGACGCACGTGAGCTGGGTTCCTCATCACTATTACCCGAGTTGAAGATAGAAAAAGATTAGGTGATAATAATACCTTACAGGTATCCAGCTTCTTTAATCCAAAGCTCTTTGCGAACAGCGCAGGAAGCCCCAGGACCAAGAGCCCGGCTCAGCAGGTGCTGAAATGCAGCCCTGCCCTGAACGAAGCCACCTCCAGGGTCCGCGAGCCACCCTCAGAGAGACCTTACCTCCAAACTTCACTTGGCGAGGTGAAAATGAAGCCTGTATCTAACAGCAGGAGCGGGAACACGTTTCTGAGGCAAAAGGTAATTACCAGAGTAGGAGATGGCCTGGCAAGTGGGGATTAACACTCCGCAGCTCCTGCAAGCACCGTGGGCCCTCTGAATGGCTTCAGCAAGATTTGGGGTTTTATGCTTCCATCCAAAATTTGGCTCTTTGTGAAACACGGTGGAGGACTCACTGACTACAGGGACTTTGATTCACTGCCACCAGGGGAAGGGGTTTACTAGTATTTCTTGTGAACTTAGGCAGCCTGGAGGTGGAGGGGGGAAGGGAGAGGATCCACAGAATACGAAGGTTGCAAAAGAGGCCATGGTCCCCTGCAAATAATAAATAATGTCCGGGCTCCTGCTGAGCGGGCAGAATTCCATACGTGGCTTGCTGAGCACACTGTTGAGGATGGCTGACTCTTCATGGTCAGCCTCGCAGGTCCTGTTGCCGGTCTTGGATCCCAAGAACATTACTGAAAGATGCATTCCTCTTTTAGGCAAGGCTCTCATGAAACCGGTTTGGGTGTCTGGAAATCCGAGTTTTCTGTTTGCCCTGGTCAGGAACCCTCATGACTTTATGCGAGTCACTGCCGCTCTTGGTGCCTGATTCTTCATCCGTGGCATGGAGAGGTTGGACCAAATCAGGATCTTGACAAATTGTGTTTCACAGAGTTCTAGAGATTTCATTAACATGCCTCAACTGCCAACAGCAGGGGGGGAAGATGGGGATGATGGGGCTCTGGGCCCATTATCCCTGCTGGGATGAGAAGCACTCTTCTTTTATCTTTGTTGACATAGTAAGCATCTCTTTAAGGTTTCTTTTGAAGACTTTTGCTGCAAAAAAAAAAAAAAAAGTTTGATAATAGATGCTATTTTCTGGTTCTCTCTAGCTATAATAGTCTGTGCCTTGCAAATAGCTTTGGCAGTTTTACAAACAGAACACCCAGAGTATGCATATTAGTTACCCTTGAAGATACTCAACAATCTATGGTATCAAAATAAAAACCATTATTTTCTTTTCATTATAAGCTATTTATCAATCATAGAAAAATTAGAAGAAACACAAAAAAAGCATAGAGAAGAAATTTAAAATCATAACCCTACTCCCCCAGAGATGAACTGTAGACATGAGTCACATCTTCTGCCAATTTTCTGTTCGTATGAAGTTTCTTTGTAGAAAACTGAGCTGATATCTTACACAGTTTTTAAAAAGTTAAAAAACAAATATTTGACCGCCGTGACTGGCCATGTCATTAAATGTTCTTGGAAACATATGATAGTTCGTGGAATTTCTTATTATCTAGGATTCCATCATACTGTCTGCATCATCATTTATCCATCCCTTCTTCGAGTGCTGAGCATCTAGATGGGTTCCAGCGTCCGCGAGTTAAGCAGAGGAACATCTGTAGAATGATTTTTTTCTACCACCCATATTCAGTACATTTGAAGTCTAGTTGTTGATGTTGTTGTTTGGTTTATTTGTTTCTTTAGTTTCAGGGTTATGGCTGTTTTTTTCCCTTCTTGTACAACAACCTGGTTGCTAATGTTGACATTGTCGCTAACTAACCCTGTGAACTTGTGGCAAAACTGTTACTTCATGGGGGGGGGCAAGATGGCGGAGGAGTAGGAGACCTGGATTTCGTCTCCTCTCA